>NW_024032282.1:0-10981 GCF_002237135.1 Teleopsis dalmanni | reverse complement strand
AATATATATTAATATAGCGTGCATCCAAAGGGTGGCAACGCCGACAAAACTTTTGAAACCAACCTCATACTTACATTGCGCTTTCGCGGTATGACAAATTCATTGACAAACGAGTAAATGACGCCTGCGTTCACACAAAACATGTAATTACCAGTAAATATATATATGAACTTGCAAATACATAAATATACTATGTATGTTTAAATATATACATATGGATTTATGCTAATAAAACATTATAAATTTTATTACGAGCCCAACCCAAAGTAAAAATAATTTACAGTTCCGGTAACTCTGTTGGTCGTTTGATAATACATCTAATGTCATCTACAGTAGATAAAACAGATTGCCATCTATTTGCGTTGCTCTATTTATTATAATTTAATAATGTAAACAATATTATTATAAATAAATATTTTTTTTTAAATAATATTTAAAAAATCTTTATTTCGATTTAGTGTATTTAATTTAAATTAAATTAGGAATTAGTAGGAAAGGAATAAGTATTTTCAAAATAAAGCAATAAATTTCTAAACATCACTTCATTCTGTCAAAAAGATGATGGAATTTGGTGGAAACCATATTTTTAAGTTTTACCCAATCGTTTCCGGCATGATTCATACAGAATCATGGTCATGTCCAATATACAATTTCTGTTATTTTCATTGTAAACTGAGAAATTGAGAAGGAGAGAAAGACAAAAAAACAAAAAATTTCCATTTTAGGATAACTAGTGTTTAGTCTTGATTATACTGTAAACCATTTTAGGATAACTACCGAGATAATACTATTGATACTACTGAAAGCTACCTAACATCATTTAGCAAAAGATTATTATCATACTGCAGTGTTACCCGAAGATTCTGTAACATTCTACAAAAATCTATATAAATCAATCATAGATTGTTATTTCGTGGCTAAACTGCTCTCTTGATGTTGGAATAATTTTTGAATGATAATTTCTATTGACAAAAAGTGAACACTCACTTATATATTGTAGGTATATACATGTCTATATATGATAGCTTATCTATACAAAATAGTATAGGTTAGTTGGTAAAATGTGATTGGCCTTTATATTATACAATTGCTTGAAAAGATCAAGAATATAGAAAATACACTAACAAAGTTTTAAAGGGATGAATCAATAAAAAATACCAATGGTCCAGTGACATGAAATGTGGTTTCTGTTAATATTCCTTTTTTTAAGTGCATCTATCCTACATTCGTGTTATAAAAAATAATTGAAAAAGCCTCAAGTCCAAGTATAATCTCCAAGTCGTCCTCTTTTTTTACTATTTTCTATAAAAAAATAAAACAATTATAACAATCAACAAACGGATATTTAGATATCAGCATTCGTGTGGTATTAAATTTCAATGAAATACAAAAACTTTTATATATAATACAACTTATAATGTATTATATAATGTATTATAATGTATTAAGATAATATTGTAACATATGTAAAATTAAAAAAATAATTTTTTAGAATAAAAAAAAAAAGTGCCCCGGGTTGGAAAGAGTGCTTCAACTGAGTGTTGCCCGTCGAGTTGAATCACGCCTGCTCTACCTACTGAGCTACCGAGGCTGTACGTTCAGCACAA
The DNA here is from genome assembly GCF_002237135.1 of Teleopsis dalmanni. NCBI lineage: Eukaryota > Metazoa > Arthropoda > Insecta > Diptera > Diopsidae > Teleopsis > Teleopsis dalmanni. Next base: position 9,374 of record NW_024032282.1, on the reverse strand, counting down.
ACTAAACTTCATTTAAGTTAAATTTTTTAAATAATTCCACATGAGAATTATAAATCAATTTTTATTGATGATATACATATACATATATACCACGTTTAAGTTGGCCTTGACTAATTACTTCAATTTTCGACACACATACATTCACACAAATGATTTGTGTAAGAATGCGTACACATTCGTTTGTCTGTAAGGAACAGAAATAGTTTTGTCTCTTTTTCTCTTAACCCTTTACAAATAAGTGTAAAAATGGTGTGAACGAAAGGAGCTTCGTAGACCGCATAAAGAATATACATTCTTAATCAGCTCAACGAACTGAGTTAATTTAGCCCAGTGCGCCAGTGCGCCAGTGCGCCAGTTCGTCTGTCCGGCTCTCTGTTTTATAGAAAAATACTCTCTTAGTTTTTGAGTTATTCGAATAAAACTTTGCACATATGAAAACTTTTTGGGAATGGATTCCGATTATTAATCGGATTGACCAAAATCGGTCCACTATATCCTATAGCGTCATATAAGCTTAAGCTGAACAATCGAATGTGAGATTTGACTTTTATCGCTTCCAACAGTTCAGAGACCACAGATGCAATAAATCTAAATATTGAGAAGACTTTTAACACATTAATGTATATATTATTTTACAACCTCTCAAGGTTTGGATGTTTTTAATATGATAAACCCAAGTATATCAACTTATATTTTAGAAATAAGAATAAACTTGACTATTTTTCTTCACTAAAATCAATGTCCTAGCGTTACCACAAATACTATCTATTGCAATCAAGACGTAATAAGTACTGTACTATGTAATGATCTCTTCTATACAAATGGGTTAATAGAACAACATACATCTTCGTGTTTTCTGTGCAATCAAAGTAAGTCTATATTTTTTTGATGAGGTTTGTAAATGTACAGTTATAGTGAATATCTATTACCTTGCAGAGTTCGCTTTCAATTGATAAACTTTTTACTCTATAAGTTAGTTATCCTACCTGTTCCTTGTTATATGGTTTGGAAAGATGAAAATGAGGCAGCATAATGGTTGTATTTGAGAATAAGATATCGGTAAGATCTTTTATATTGTATGACTGTATGACTTTAATACACTAGAAATACCATTTAGCGGACTTTTTTCCCGTGACTTTGCGAAATGAATTATATCAAACAAGTTGACAATATTATAATACACAGGAAGGATTTTTTAAGCATCAGTCGAATGAAATAGTGTGTTACATCTATACATCTACTAAAAAATATCTGGATACAGGGAAATGGTTAATACTCTTCAGAGTTCTTCACTATTTATCTATACTTTCTTTTTTCAGAAGTCAATTAATGTTTTTATTACGTTTGAATTATGACGTTCATTGAAAAGATATCTAGTATTATTGGCTGGATTTTATTATATCTATTTTAAAGTTTCTTTCAAAGGGTTTTTTTTTCATTTTTAAAGGGTTTCATTTCAATAGCACTTCACTTTTTTATGATTCACTATAAGTTTTATAATTAAAAACTTTTCGCGATCAGAAAGTTAAATATACCTTGGTGTGTATTTGAATATGATTTCATTCTACTAACATTGCTGTCATCTGTTAACTAACAGACAGTTATAAGGTGATCATTGGTGACTATTGGTGGTCAATAAAGATTTGAATTTAACCCTTTGATGTAACATTCGGTTATGTTATGATTAAGAAATGCTGAAAACTCTATTACTATTCTTTGATGACTGTTCTCTTACAGGTGATAAATACTGGAAAAAATCAAAAAAATATTCATACCATCTGTGGAGCAAGGGAAGCAGATCTCATTTAAAATTACCTTATTTAATATCAGTTTATGAATAATCTCAAGACCAATAAGACAGCATTTATTTAATGTGTCCTCAGTGTGCATACACTTTAAGAAATTCATTAAAATAGTATTAACAATTTTAAATAAATTGAGTCTACTTGTAGAATACTCGTAAAACAAAAATTTATTAAAATTAATGCATTTATTTCATTTCTGCTTAATCATGATGATAATGTCTTAGACCGATTGAAATGCAAATTTGACATTGATTTGATGACTGAACTGACTGCTCCCACCTGCAAAACATAGCACCTTTTGCGAACAACTAACAGATCATACAGAAATGAACCAAGAAATTAAAAAAATTAATATAATTATTAAATCAATAATTAGTGCCAATCAACTGAGGCATTAAGAAAATTAATTAATTCAAATTAATTTTTAATGCAAATGAAAGTGAAAAATGAATTGTATTGCAATAAAACCCAAACTTTAAAATATATATAATAAAATCCAGCTAATAATACTAGATATCTTTTTAATGGACGTCATAATTCAAACGTAATAAAAACGTTAACTAACTTCTGAAAAAAGAAAGTATAAATAAATAGTGAAGAACTCTGAAGAGTATTAAGCATTTCCCTGTATCCTGTTGTTCTATTAACCCATTTGTATAGAAGAGGTCACTACATAGTACAGTACTTATTACGTCTTGATTGCAATAGATAGTATTTGTGGTAACGCTAGGACATTGATTTTAGTGAAGAAAAATAGTCAAGTTTATTCTTATTTCTAAAATATAAGTTGATATACTTGGGTTTATCATATTAAAAACATCCAAACCTTGAGAGGTTGTAAAATAATATATACATTAATGTGTTAAAAGTCTTCTCAATATTTAGATTTATTGCATCTGTGGTCTCTGAACTGTTGGAAGCGATAAAAGTCAAATCTCACATTCGATTGTTCAGCTTAAGCTTATATGACGCTATAGGATATAGTGGACCGATTTTGGTCAATCCGATTAATAATCGGAATCCATTCCCAAAAAGTTTTCATATGTGCAAAGTTTTATTCGAATAACTCAAAAACTAAGAGAGTATTTTTCTATAAAACAGAGAGCCGGACAGACGAACTGGCGCACTGGCGCACTGGCGCACTGGGCTAAATTAACTCAGTTCGTTGAGCTGATTAAGAATGTATATTCTTTATGCGGTCTACGAAGCTCCTTTCGTTCACACCATTTTTACACTTATTTGTAAAGGGTTAAGAGAAAAAGAGACAAAACTATTTCTGTTCCTTACAGACAAACGAATGTGTACGCATTCTTACACAAATCATTTGTGTGAATGTATGTGTGTCGAAAATTGAAGTAATTAGTCAAGGCCAACTTAAACGTGGTATATATGTATATGTATATCATCAATAAAAATTGATTTATAATTCTCATGTGGAATTATTTAAAAAATTTAACTTAAATGAAGTTTAGTTTGTGCTGAACGTACAGCCTCGGTAGCTCAGTAGGTAGAGCAGGCGTGATTCAACTCGACGGGCAACACTCAGTTGAAGCACTCTTTCCAACCCGGGGCACTTTTTTTTTTTATTCTAAAAAATTATTTTTTTAATTTTACATATGTTACAATATTATCTTAATACATTATAATACATTATATAATACATTATAAGTTGTATTATATATAAAAGTTTTTGTATTTCATTGAAATTTAATACCACACGAATGCTGATATCTAAATATCCGTTTGTTGATTGTTATAATTGTTTTATTTTTTTATAGAAAATAGTAAAAAAAGAGGACGACTTGGAGATTATACTTGGACTTGAGGCTTTTTCAATTATTTTTTATAACACGAATGTAGGATAGATGCACTTAAAAAAAGGAATATTAACAGAAACCACATTTCATGTCACTGGACCATTGGTATTTTTTATTGATTCATCCCTTTAAAACTTTGTTAGTGTATTTTCTATATTCTTGATCTTTTCAAGCAATTGTATAATATAAAGGCCAATCACATTTTACCAACTAACCTATACTATTTTGTATAGATAAGCTATCATATATAGACATGTATATACCTACAATATATAAGTGAGTGTTCACTTTTTGTCAATAGAAATTATCATTCAAAAATTATTCCAACATCAAGAGAGCAGTTTAGCCACGAAATAACAATCTATGATTGATTTATATAGATTTTTGTAGAATGTTACAGAATCTTCGGGTAACACTGCAGTATGATAATAATCTTTTGCTAAATGATGTTATGATTTAGATATTCCTTTTTATGTATAGAACCTAATCTAGGAACGTAATACTGAGAACTTACTGATGTAAGTTTTGTAGTATGTTTTTTGCAGGATTTCAATAGATCTGTTATATACAACAATCATGCAACATTTTTATCGTATATGAAATTTTCGCAACATAAGCATTATGATTGAACTTCAATCAATTTTTTTACATTTCGGCAGATCCACGTTGACTAAAGATATATCTTATATTTTCCTATCCTCTCAGTAACATGTTTTCATTTCGCTTCAATTTTGATGTATTAAGGATAGACTATTTAGCTAACTATTTAGCTATTTTAAAACATAGAAATATTATATTAATATGTTTGTGTATCTTATGCAATACTGTCTTGTCACATTAAGTTACATTTATGTACTGAAAACGACCTAACTTTATGTTCTGTTATTGTGTTCAGCGCCCTCTAATAATGAACTTTCACAGTAGGCTAGACGTGACAAAATTGCAACCTTGGAACCAAAACCCAATGTTAGAACTGTCTGGGCCGTTGAGTTATTGCTTTCTTATTCGAATTTAAAATAAAACTTTTTTTTTAAAACAAATAAAAATGTTAAAATTTTTATTTATTTTATATTTGTTCAATTTTACAATTGTTGCAGTTACGAACTAAAAAAACACAATCTTCTAAAATTCTAGAATAATTTTTAGAACAAAGAAAGATAGAGAAATACTTTAAGAGTTAGAGAAAACTTATGTCTAGTACAAAATAATGAAAAGAAAAGTAAATTGAAAAACAGAGTATAACTATAGGAAGAGAGAAAGAGAGAGAGGAAGAGAGAGAGAGAGAGAGTGTGTAAGAGTGAAAGATAGAGCTATAGATAGATAGAAAGATATTGATAAAAGTTGAAAAAGCGATGAATAGAGCATAGAATAGAAATTGTATAGTTCTCACAGATAAAGATTTCAGTTGTTGTTGTTACATTTGTTGCTGATGTACTCGTAATTGTTGAAATTGTTGTTGTTGTTGGACTTAAACACTGTTAATAAAAACTTAAATATTGTTGGTGCGTATAAGTGTGTGCGGTGGGCGTGACAGCGAACACGAAAAGTATAGAATTAAAGGGAACAGTAAGTTTAAATAGATTTTCCTTATATAGAAATATATATATATTTTATGTAATTAAAATGTTGCACATGTTTGGAGAAGTAGAATGGAGAGTAATGTAATCGCATCTTCATTTGGCGTACGGTGTCGTCAAGAGATTGTTGCATTGATGAGTCGTCATATCACAATGAATTATACTGGTTGTACTTAATGCGTGCCTGGAGCTGGTGCAACATTAAGAGATGTAGCAGAGCTAATGTGGCCAGCCAATGGAGCGGTATGCACAGCACCACGGGTTTTAGCTACATAAACACCATCATGACCATGACCATGACCATGCGCAAGTGCTAATGGAGCAGCAGCAGCAATATGTCCATGCGCTGGACCTTGAGCCAACGCAATACCGGGCACACCAGCCCAGCCATGACCGGAATGACCCCATGCTGTACCAGCGTGCACAGCAACAGCTGCTGGAGCAGCATGAACAGCTACGGCAGCTGGTGCACCATGACCGCCCCAGCCCCAGGCACCACCATGTCCCCAAGCACCACCATGTCCCCAAGCACCACCATGTCCCCAGGCACCACCTGGATGCACGGCCGATGTAACAATGGATATTGGAGCCAAGAGTGAAGATTGGACACCGACGGCAAGAGCCAACATGACTACGGCAACAACGAACTGAAATTAAATTTTTTTTTATTAATTTGAATTTAAAAAATTTTAACAAATAATTCTTTTGTATACCTTCATGTTGATTTGTTTTTGTGTTTTGAAGAAGGATTTAAAAGAAAAGAAATGAAGTATTCGAAACTTAACTCGAAATGTGTTCAACGTACGGTTTTGGTTTTGATTCTGATTTGGACAACAAAATTATGCCAACTTTTATACTAAAAAATTGGTTGAACTTTATGCGCCATAAATGCTTAACAACAGTAACAACAACAACAACAACACATACTACAATTGTAATAACATACATAAAGCCATAAAGCATAAATAAATGCACGCTACAATGCAAACAACATCAATAATAACAGTGGCAATCGAATTCACTACACGTCAATGTTAGTAACAGCAAGCGTATTGGTAACAGCAACTAATCTACTCAAAAATAAAAAATAAAAATAAAAAACAAAGAAAATGTAACAAGACTTGTCTTAAAATAAACAAAACTAACAACAACAACAACAACAACAACAAAAGTCAAATAATAAACAAATAAAATTGGAGTACAATTTGGCTAACTGACTCCGTATGCTATTGGTATAACCTTTCACTGCATTGCATGTACATAGGTATTATATTCGTATTAAACGAAAACATACTTTTCCAACAACAACAAGAACAACAACCAAATCGGCAATTACGCGAGCACAACTACAACAACAACAAATACACACATGCATACATAGTTATGGTACTAACGAAATATGTCTGCGAAATATGCTAAACATAACAAACTACCACCACTGCATCACTTTGGTGGTGCAACAAAAACAAAAACAATAACAATAACAAAAATAAAAGCCAACTGATAAACTAACAAAACATCAAATGGACGTTGTATACAACAACAACAACAACAACAAAAAACACAATTCGAGCTAAACTTGGTAAAAAGAGCAAACTGGGAGTATGGGAGTATGGGAGGACGTGAGCATGGACAATATTGCGCAAATTGCATGCGAATGTAAACAATATCAAAAAATCGCTAACCTGCAAAAAAAAAAACAAAAAAAGAATAAAATAGATTCAAAAAAAGCAAAATTAAATAATTTAATAATATTAAAAATTCAAAAAAAAAAATATATTAAAATAAACTAATAATATATATATATGTGTGTGTGTGTGTGTGTGTATGTGTGTGTAAACACTGTTGCCGCATGCAACAAACAAGTGAGGCGCGGCTCACATAAGAATTTGTGTTAGAAACTCGGCTCAAATGAGTGCGCGACTTGGTCGCGTGCTTTTAACAGCGATTTTGAATATTTTTAAGTGTTGCCGGCTTTAATGCAACGGCTTTAGACAACATAACGTCTAATGACCAACAACAACAAAGCACAAATGCAAATACAAAAACAAAAACAATAAACTGAAATGCATTAATGAGTAATGTACGTATGTATGTACGTATGTAATGTGTACTTCAAAATTAAAGTCATTATCCATGTTTTCAGCTTTTATTTGTAATTTGAGTAATTTAACAAGCGATTTTAATTGGAATGTTGGCCCAATTCCCTGCCCATAGAAGAAAGATGTTAATCACCAGATGCAATTATAATGCAAAAAGAGACAAGAGTAATTAAACAGTAATTGACGACCTTGAAGTGTAGAAGTGACTTAAATTCAAGGCGTGTACGAAAGACGATCTAGAGACGACCTTACAATAAATTCCTAAAGGAAACAATCTATGTGATCATCATAAAAATACCAATCTTCTTTTTTTTCATTTCCAACTCAATGTGTGAGTGATACATCGTAATTATGGTATTTAAAAGTGCAAAATTGAGTTTTATTATTATTATTATTTTATCTTATTATTATTGTTATATTATCTTTTTAAGATGAGATGAATCTATAATTATATGCAATTAGAAATAAACCATCAGATCACGTTCACCACTTACAACCGATTCTGTACTGTGTGGTAGTAAAGATATTTTATTCAGATATTTTACAATAATTTAAATTTTATTAGAACTTTTGAAACCGGGATGGACAGACAAATATTCTTCAATCTAAGACTACTTATCATGACAATCATAAATTAAAGTATAGTTGAAAAAGAGAAGGAGAAAGAGAAAAAGAGGGAGGCAAAAAAGAGAGATGGAAAAGAGAGGTGGAGATAAAACGAAAAAAAGGATTAATATAAAGAGTTTGTTCAAAGTATTTCCTAATATCAATTGCTCATTTACTTTCTAAAGCAGGGTTGTCCAAAGCATGGCCGCGGCTAATGTTTGTGTGACCAGGAACATGTTTTTAATCTATTAGGAATAGGAATAAACGGAGTACCAGCTCCCAATGGAGCGGAGCACTGCGACCACGGTTGATCTTTTGTACTGCAACAGACCCTAACCGTACAGAAGACATTCCGCCTTCCGAATGAAAGCCAGAATATCAGCCGTTGAGGACCTCCTAATGTCAGAAGAGGAGAATAGTTCTCGACCCAGTGATTTCTTCCTGGTCCAGAAGGATACCTTATCATAACTGTAAGGATGAACCAGCTCTTTAGCCTGACGGTTACCTATAATGTCATGCTAGTAGCGACTTCTCTCGGCTGAAAACCATTTATCAATCAGAGACCTAGTTGTAGATCAACTTAATCCACTACCATGAAATTACTTTTGGTTCTACTCCAGGAGTGCCATTATCCCAATCCAATCGATCGGGAATGACGACTTCGAATTTTCTACCGACGCCAAGTTCCATGTTCAGGCGATCTGTCCTATCGCAGATCTCTATGCCAGGAACAGTCATGATTAGTTTAACAATATTCCTAACCAGTTCACACATTATCGACTTTAGTTGAAGTAACAACTCTTGTTGCAGTATCGACTTTAAATTTTTCCGATTAGGAGTCTCTTATCTTCTAATTCGTTTCCTACAATATTACTGTATTCATTTTATTGACTGACTATAAAAGTCAGTAATATTCAAAGGTCGAATTGTACTGACTTGTACATATAGTTTTTTTTAGACCTGTTAAGAATTTTAGAAATTATAAGGTCTCATAATGTTATACTCGTACATCCTCTGCTCAATTGCATATGCCACATTTGAGAATAACTGAGAATTAAAATTAGCTTTAATAATAGTTTTAGCATAGTTTACTGGGTTTAAGTTTTGATGCTATTAAAAAGGTGCTGAAACCAATTCATTCCCAATATTTATAGAAATTTTCCAGTTTCCCTGAAGATGACTATCGAAGATATTCGAAATATTGGAAAAATATTTTCAAAAAATATAAATTGTTTTTTAAATATGAATAATAAAGTATAGTTTCTTTATTTGTATTTAAATGACCAATTAGCCCGCTAATAAATTAATATATAATATTTTTGGTCACAAATAATAAAAATAAATATCAGGATAAATTTTAAAATAAAATATCAGGAATTTTAAATTTCCAAATATAAAAACTGTATGTAAAATTTGTAAATACCAAATTAAATGTTAAATCATTCCCAAAATATGTCATCCAATTTT
>NW_024032281.1:0-10982 GCF_002237135.1 Teleopsis dalmanni | reverse complement strand
AAGATGGATAGACTCTACGATATGCAGACAGATGTTGAAGTTGCAGCATTGATTAAGAATAAAGGATTCTATGTAAATATATCAAGCTTAAGGGAGGCTTGTTGCCGCGTCACAGTCGCTTCCGTTTAAGCATTTCTATTGCAAATGTAAGAAAGGATGATGAAGGTGCATTACATCGACTTTGTTACTGTCCAGCGTATGTACGCTATTTTTTGAGAATCTTTGTCAGTCCCAAGGTCTCCCTCAAAGGAGCATTTAAGATTTTACAAAGATTCAAGGTGGTTTTACATTTTTGAGTTCTTATAAGGCCTAAATTGTTTCTTTCAATCGTGGATAAAATCTAACCTAACCTAACTTAATATTAATATTTTTTTTTAACCATTATTAAAAGTACCTGAAATCGAAGTAAGTCTTTATATACACCTAAATGTTAATAAATCAATTACCACAACTAGCGTTTAAATATTTAATTAATTCTTATTGAATAATTCGTAGTAATTAAGTCGTTAGCCACAACTTAAAATGTTTGATTGTTGAATTTAGAAACCAACTTTAATGGACGCATTCAAAACATAAACTTGAAGGACAATAAAAAAGTTAAATGCAGGAAATCACATAATTACTTAAAAAGATACCATATAACTAATTCCATTCTCGCAGCCGAATTTTTATTTAAAATTTATTCCCGCTTTAAACAAATACCATCTCAGCAGGATATTTGTACAATCGGAATAATCATCGTTCATGCATTGCAGTTGGATTAGAATAAAAATGCCATTAAAGCAGCTGCTATAAAATCATTAAAGAGCAAATGTTTCAACAAATTGAACGTCACGCAACAATTGAGCACGAAAGTTCTGTCCTTCTGGTGTACACCATTGGCAGAAGTAAACCCGTGCCATGTAGCTTAACACGCTAGAATTTGGCCCACTTCAGATAGCGCAACAGTATAGCGGAGAACTGTGGAACTCAGCATGACTGGTGTAATTAAGTGGCGGCATGCGGCGTTCCTAATGCGGTCATTGCGTAGGACACTCAAACTGAAACTGCTGATAGCGTAGCCGTGGCGAAAGCGTAGTTTCTGGTTCAAAGGAGCAGCCTTGCAAATCACGTTAATGGCAGGTGTCGTTGCTAATAAACGAAAATTTTATTGAAACATTTGCACCTTTCACCGGAGGTGTTGCCGGAAATGTTCATCGCACTTGCCGGAAATGTCGAAAAGTGAATAACGTGATTTTGTTCCAGTGATAATAAAAAAAGTTACTGATAAGTTTACTTATAAAATTAAAGAAAAAATGAAGTACTGCCATTCGCATACTTTGGCAGTAAATTTTATGCTCGAAGAGTTTATTAAAAGAGTCCATAAAAACACAATTTAATTTAATGTTTTATATTCTTGAACTAAGACCTGAATTGGATATTGATAAAAAAAATAATTATTTTTAATATAAAATATCATCAATTATTGAAAGAAATGTAGTAATAAAATCTGTTCCATTACATTAAAAAGATTATTAATGCAAATTTTATGTTTCTATTTTATTTTACAGATTTTGGAAAAATTGACACGATATACTTGACCTTTGTCATATCCCCGTTTAAAAAGGATTTTGAAGGATAAAGTTGCTTTCTACTTATTACATTCTTATAGGAGAATTCTCTTATGATCGTGGAATTTTTTTATTTTTTCCGAAATGCTGAAAAATTCATCGACATTTCCCCCCTTTCTTAAGGATTTTGATTAATTAAAAGACCTTTCACTAAACAGCATTCTAAGCTTCGTTAGTAGTTCTGAGTTTCCTTTATATATGTTAACATAATTTGTCAATAGGCCTAAGTGGATCCCCTCAGGAATGCCGGTATAACCTATTACAGGAGCTACATCAACAGAATAATTGAAAAAGTTACTTAGTTATCAACTTACTAAAAATAATATCTTAAAAGTCATAGTAGAATTAAAAACCATAGTTACAAGAGTATTCCTATTTTCATGACAGCTGTAGTATATATCCATCGAATTTTCTGGATGGCATTGACGGCAACGTTACGTTTATCTGTTAGAGAACTCGAAAGCTATAATTTCCTCATTCGAAATCCATTTAAGAGGCTGCTTTACATATTCCACTATCAGCTGATACTACGAGATTGGTGAAAATCCAGTAGGTACTTTACAAAAATACTCTCGCTTTCAATAAACTATAAGCAAGTATTTAATCGTTGTTGAGCAAAACAACAAAATAATTGTTTTGTACTGATCTTAAAGACCACTGTGTACCACTGTTTCTTTTAATCTAAGGAAATAATTAATTTTTTTAAGCTTATCTTTTATTGAAAAAATGATCTTTTATTTAATTTTTTAAGGAATTAATTAAGTAAAATTAATTAAACATTAAAATATATTCATGCTTTCAAACAAATCATCAAAACAATTATAGTATCTTATCAATAAAGTTCTTCAGTAGTATAAATAAATAGTGCTGTAGTACAACCATAGTAAGAATAGTAAACTTTCAACCAAAGAAATACAATACTAACAAATGACAAGTTCAGATAGAACAAAATAGGTTTGTGCAGTGGAAACTTAAAAATCGATTTCCTCTCATGAAATATCGATAAGATATCGCATCTTTACCGTATGAAACACGTGTCTTACGTGTTTTTCACACCACAGCACTAAAGTGAACAACTTTTGTGAAAACTTTCCAAGTCCATGAAATTAGTTTGGCTTTGTGTGTGGTCATGTTTGTAAGGTTAACCTATTTTATACTACGAGTGTTGGAATAGAACCAAAAATAGGTGAAAAAATTCTTCTTTCTCTGCTTGTTGTATTTTTAAAGAATTTTCCATTTGTGGCATAAAGCTATGCCAAAAATTTAATATCCTGTTTTGTTGTTTTCTAAAATTTATCATTACGGTTTTCGCTCTTATAGTCCCAAACAGGATTCGAATTTTTAAAGACTTTTAGAAGAATTAAAATACATTTGTTTAAAGAAATTTTTGTCTGATGATGAAGCAGTCATATTCTTTAAAAGAAATTTTCAGATATAATACATGATATATACATACATATGCACAATTACTGTAGCGCATATACATACATTGTATTTATTTTATAAACATATTTAAGTGAGGTACATCATATCATGATACATTTATTTTAATTGTATATATATATATATAAATTGAAGCGGAAATTGTATTTTGTTCACAAACCATATTCCTCAATATAAAATTATCACAAAACATGTGTCAAAAAATATACGACACATTTTGATAAGGTTAATAATGTATGTAGAAAAATAATTTTTATTACTGTTAAAAACTTAACAAAAATATATATAACATATTTCATTTTTGTTTTTGTTAATTTAATTTTTAAGATATAATATACATTAGAGACCGAAAAGCTTTCGGAAATTCTCATTTAAAATTCGCGCGCTGTATATTTTCCGATATTTTAAGTTTATGTAGTTTGGCAGCACTGTCCTTAATTACTATGCCAAAAATGAGCGCGATCTGTCAGACAGTTCGTTTACGGCAGCTGTTGAAACCAGTTCACCTCAGTAGGGCGTTGCGAAAAAAACAATGGAAAAAAATATTGAACAAAGAGTTTGCATCAAATTTTGTGTTTCGAACGAAATTTCGTGTGCAGAATCGTTGCGAATGCTACAAAAGGCTTATGGGGAATCAGTTTTATCGAAAACTCAAGTTTATGAGTGGTACAAAGCCTTCCAGGACGGTCGTACGACCGTCGAAGACATTTCGCAACGCACTACTGAGGTGAACTGGTTTCAACAGCTGCCGTAAACGAACTGTCTGACAGATCGAGCTCATTTTTGGCATAGTAATTAAGGACAGTGCTGCCAAACTACATAAACTTAAAATATCGAAAAATATACAGCGCGCGAATTTTAAATGAGAATTTCCGAAAACTTTTCAGTCTTAATGTATGTAAGAGTAAGCTATGATTTATGAAAAGGAGTTAAACTCTATAATGCGAAACATGTGAGGTTTCTACCTTGGATTTAACAAAATTATATACAGTTCTAGTCAAAAGTATTTTCATAACGAAATTAATATATAATATTAATATTATTAAAATGTAGTTACCCCACCTATGGCATCCATAACTGTCTGCAACCTTGCTGGAATTGATTAATCAAGTTGCGAATCTATTTAGAACAAATTTCCTTCATTTCAATCACTACGTTTTGCTGTTTTATGGAGAACCAAATATTATCAATGACATTAGGATCGAGGAACTATAGAGGCCAGGAAAGAACAGAATGATTTAACTCTTTTGATCGTAGGGGAGATATCGACTATCTTGAGCACCGCATAATTATTATTTAAACCCTTTCAATCTGCAACGTAGTGTAGCATCAATAATTCTATTGCCAATAAACTTCTCCGATGATGATACAATTTTGACATTGATTTTTTTGCATTCGTTTTGATTCACTGAAGGTTTCCGCCCAGTTCTCTTTAAATTTTACAAATCTACGCATATTATATTTCTTTTAACTACATTATACACTGTTTGTAAAAATTTATACAACTTTACTTAGTCCGACGCCGTAGTAGCACTCATAAAATGGGTAACAGTCTCGAATTTCTACTGCTAATTGCTTGCTTTTTATCATTGCCTTCAACTATTTTTTTATAAATGAAAACTTACGTTGTGTAAATACTTTTACCAAACACTGTAAATCACTATAAAATCATGATTTTCAAGAACATCCATAGAGACCATCAATAACCCAGCAAATAAATGATTGTTTAAAAAATAATGATAAAAATCTGTTCAGAATTGCGCAACAAATATAACAATTAAGCGGGAATACTACCCATTCATGAATGCACCAATTTTGTTAAAAATAATTAAAACCAAACAATCTACAATTAATTAATATATTTTATTTAATTATTATTTATCATTACATAATTTATATTCTAAATATATTTATATTACAAGATATTTATTGTTAATTTACAAGTATGTAGTATTAAGAGTATCAGTAAGAAATACTTTGTCATTTCACATTTCATATTTCATATTAAATATTATTAACAAAAATATCCGTCTTTATACTCGTATAAAATTTTATATTTTGCCTAGCAGTATTTTGTGTACAAATACGGACGTATTTTCACTTTTGATTGAGTTTTTAGCTGCTTGCATTTCTTCAAAATTTCCAATCTTTGATCTACTTTTAATGGTCGGGCTTCTTGCGGTTTTACAAATTCAGTAACACTTACAATATTATGAAGATCTGACGATATTTTTTCTTTAACAGATTTCTTTTGAGCCTTTCTTGAGTTAATAAAATTGTCCAGAATATTTTGAGACAGTTTTTGCTTTTTCTGTTGAGCAGCACATATAGTTCGATCATCCCTCTTCCTCTTCATATTATTTTCTGAATTTGACGCTTTTTTCTCTCTTGCGTTCACTAAAGCATTTTGTACTGTTTGAGATGTCACTTTAAGTTTATTTTTCTTCTTCAAATCAATAGGTTGTATGGTTCCATGTTGTTCTGTGATTTTTCTAGATGTATCTTTCTGATTATAATCGATTGCAATAACATCCACATCATTCATATATTTCGGTACGTGTGCTATTCTTCTTCTTGCAGATTTTACTGGTCTGTAGGTTAGTGGTTCATCATGCTTGATTTCACTTTGTGATGTTAATTCCACGATGTGTCTTTTACCACCAGCTACTTCAAATAACAAATCGAATTCTTGATCGAAATGATGATTACTGTCGTATTCCATTGCGAAAATTGTTATAAGTTCTATTACTCTTAGTCTACAATATATGTGCACTTGACGAAAACCAGATAACGAATGCTGTGAGCAATTTCACTTTTCTACTTTTATACATAATTTAGGGATAACTTGCGATCAAGTGACTTTATTTTTTATTATTTGTTATTTATTTGTTTTGTTTAAAATTATAAAATAAACTACCTATTCACAGGTATTTATAGTTGAAGAGATATTCATAACATCTATAATTATAAGAAACCCATATGACTTGTTTCAGAACCCTTGCTTCTTCAATGTGCACTATTAAATGCTCAACAAAATTTCTACCTGGTTTGTTTCTAAACTTCTGTTGCGTATAATATTACGTATATGAAATACATTCTAAATTATTTTTATTGCTTTACAGTATTGTTTTTCATATCTAGAGTATTTTTATGTTTGGTTTGAATAAATTTTTACCATTGGATCTACCAGAAGTAATCCAATAACACTACAATAATAATTGTGCATTTCAATAAAATTTTAAGATCCATACAGATATAACTATATTTCGTGTCAAGTTTTACAGCCATGTTCCAGGTAAATAATTGTACCCATTTCACGGTGTTATCAGTCTGAGTTCGCAATGAGGATATATAATTCATACGACCCATAAATTTTGTTAAAAACAAATAAAAGCAATTAATTAAAAATTAACTAATATATTTTATTTAATTATTATTTATCATCACATTAATTATATTTTAAATAAATTTATATATATATATGTATTTACAAGATATGTATGTCTATTTACAAGAGTATGAATATGTAGTATTAAGAGTATCAGTAAGAAATACTTTGTCATTTCACATTTCATATTAAATATTATTAACAAAAATATCCGTCTTTATACTCGTATAAAATTTTATATTTTGCCTAACAGTATTTTGTGTACAAATACGGACGTATTTTCACTTTTGATTGAGTTTTTAGCTGCTTGCATTTCTTCAAAATTTCCAATCTTTGATCTACTTTTAATGGTCGGGCTTCTTGCGGTTTTACAAATTCAGTAACACTTACAATATTATGAAGATCTGACGATAGTTTTTCTTTAACGGATTTCTTTTGAGACTTT
This sequence comes from Teleopsis dalmanni, assembly GCF_002237135.1. Lineage (NCBI taxonomy): Eukaryota > Metazoa > Arthropoda > Insecta > Diptera > Diopsidae > Teleopsis > Teleopsis dalmanni. The sequence goes on along the minus strand of NW_024032281.1, from coordinate 4,096 downwards.
CTTGAGTTAATAAAATTGTCCAGAATATTTTGAGACATTTTATGCTTTTTCTGTTGAGCAGCACATATAGTTCGATCATCCCTCTTCCTCTTCATATTATTTTCTGAATTTGACGCTTTTTTCTCTCTTGCGTTCACTAAAGCATTTTGTACTGTTTGAGATGTCACTTTAAGTTTATTTTTCTACTTCAAATCAATAGGTTGTATGGTTCCATGTTGTTCTGTGATTTTTCTAGATGTATCTTTTTGATTATAATCGATTGCAATAACATCCACATCATTCATATATTTCGGTACGTGTGCTATTCTTCTTCTTGCAGATTTTACTGGTCTGTAGGTTAGTGGTTCATCATGCTTGATTTCACTTTGTGATGTTAATTCCACGATGTGTCTTTTACCACCAGCTACTTCAAATAACAAATCGAATTCTTGATCGAAATGATGATTACTGTCGTATTCCATTGCGAAAATTGTTATAAGTTCTATTACTCTTAGTCTACAATATATGTGCACTTAACGAAAACCAGATAACGAATGCTGTGAGCAATTTCACTTTTCTACTTTTATACATAATTTAGGGATAACTTGCGATCAAGTGACTTTATTTTTTATTATTTGTTATTTATTTGTTTTGTTTAAAATTATAAAATAAATTACTTATTCACAGGTATTTATAGTTGAAGAGATATTCATAACATCTAAAATTATAAGAAACCCATATGACTTGTTTCAGAACCCTTGCTTCTTCAATGTGCACTATTAAATGCTCAACAAAATTTCTACCTGGTTTGTTTCTAAACTTCTGTTGCGTATAATATTACGTATATGAAATACATTCTAAATTATTTTTATTGCTTTACAGTATTGTTTTTTCATATCTAGAGTATTTTTATGTTTGGTTTGAATAAATTTTTACCATTGAATCTACCAGAAGTAATCCAATAACACTACAATAATAATTGTGCATTTCAATAAAATTTTAAGATCCATACAGATATAACTATATTTCGTGTCAAGTCTTACAGCCATGTTCTAGGTAAATAATTGTACCCATTTCACGGTGTTATCAGTCTGAGTTCGCAATGAGGATATATAATTCATAGGACCCATAAATTTTGTTACACATTTCAAAAACAAATAAATGAATATCACATTTCATATTAAATATTATTAACAAAAATATCCGTCTTTATACTCGTATAAAATTTTATATTTTGCCTAACAGTATTTTGTGTACAAATACGGACGTATTTTCACTTTTGATTGAATTTTTAGCTGCTTGCATTTCTTCAAAATTTCCAATCTTTGATCTACTTTTAATGGTCGGGCTTCTTGCGGTTTTACAAATTCAGTAACACTTACAATATTATTAAGATCTGACGATAGTTTTTCTTTAACGGATTTCTTTTGAGACTTTCTTGAGTTAATAAAATTGTCCAGAATATTTTGAGACATTTTATGCTTTTTCTGTTGAGCAGCACATATAGTTCGATCATCCCTCTTCCTCTTCATATTATTTTCTGAATTTGACGCTTTTTTCTCTCTTGCGTTCACTAAAGCATTTTGTACTGTTTGAGATGTCACTTTAAGTTTATTTTTCTTCTTCAAATCAATAGGTTGTATGGTTCCATGTTGTTCTGTGATTTTTCTAGATGTATCTTTTTGATTATAATCGATTGCAATAACATCCACATCATTCATATATTTCGGTACGTGTGCTATTCTTCTTCTTGCAGATTTTACTGGTCTGTAGGTTAGTGGTTCGTCATGCTTGATTTCACTTTGTGATGTTAATTCCACGATGTGTCTTTTACCACCAGCTACTTCAAATAACAAATCGAATTCTTGATCGAAATGATGATTACTGTCGTATTCCATTGCGAAAATTGTTATAAGTTCTATTACTCTTAGTCTACAATATATGTGCACTTAACGAAAGCCAGATAACGAATGCTGTGAGCAATTTCACTTTTCTACTTTTATACATAATTTAGGGATAACTTGCGATCAAGTGACTTTATTTTTTATTATTTGTTATTTATTTGTTTTGTTTAAAATTATAAAATAAACTACCTATTCACAGGTATTTATAGTTGAAGAGATATTCATAACATCTATAATTATAAGAAACCCATATGACTTGTTTCAGAACCCTTGCTTCTTCAATGTGCACTATTAAATGCTCAACAAAATTTCTACCTGGTTTGTTTCTAAACTTCTGTTGCGTATAATATTATGTATATGAAATACATTCTAAATTATTTTTATTGCTTTACAGTATTGTTTTTCATATCTAGAGTATTTTTATGTTTGGTTTGAATAAATTTTTACCATTGGATCTACCAGAAGTAATCCAATAACACTACAATAATAATTGTGCATTTCAATAAAATTTTAGGATCCATACAGATATAACTATATTTCGTGTCAAGTCTTACAGCCATGTTCCAGGTACCTATTGTACCTATTTCACGGTGTTATCAGTCTGAGTTCGCAATGAGGATATATAATTCATACGACCCATACATTTTGTTACAAATTTCAAAAACAAATAAAAGCAATTAATTAAGAATTAACTAATATATTTTATTTAATTATTATTTATCATCACATTAATTATATTTTAAATAAATTTATATATATATATGTATTTACAAGATATGTATGTCTATTTACAAGAGTATGTATGTAGTATTAAGAGTATCAGTAAGAAATACTTTGTCATTTCACACTTCATATTTCATATTAAATATTATTAACAAAAATATCCGTCTTTATACTCGTATAAAATTTTATATTTTGCCTAACAGTATTTTGTGTACAAATACGGACGTATTTTCACTTTTGATTGAGTTTTTAGCTGCTTGCATTTCTTCAAAATTTCCAATCTTTGATCTACTTTTAATGGTCGGGCTTCTTGCGGTTTTACAAATTCAGTAACACTTACAATATTATGAAGATCTGACGATATTTTTTCTTTAACAGATTTCTTTTGAGCCTTTCTTGAGTTAATAAAATTGTCTAGAATATTTTGAGACAGTTTTTGCTTTTTCTGTTGAGCAGCACATATAGTTCGATCATCCCTCTTCCTCTTCATATTATTTTCTGAATTTGACGCTTTTTTCTCTCTTGCGTTCACTAAAGCATTTTGTACTGTTTGAGATGTCACTTTAAGTTTATTTTTCTTCTTCAAATCAATAGGTTTTATGGTTCCATGTTGTTCCGTGATTTTTCTAGATGTATCTTTTTGATTATAATCGATTGCAATAACATCCACATCATTCATATATTTCGGTACGTGTGCTATTCTTCTTCTTGCAGATTTTACTGGTCTGTAGGTTAGTGGTTCGTCATGCTTGATTTCACTTTGTGATGTTAATTCCACGATTTGTCTTTTACCACCAGCTACTTCAAATAACAAATCGAATTCTTGATCGAAATGATGATTACTGTCGTATTCCATTGCGAAAATTGTTATAAGTTCTATTACTCTTAGTCTACAATATATGTGCACTTAACGAAAGCCAGATAACGAATGCTGTGAGCAATTTCACTTTTCTACTTTTATACATAATTTAGGGATAACTTGCGATCAAGTGACTTTATTTTTTATTATTTGTTATTTATTTGTTTTGTTTAAAATTATAAAATAAACTACCTATTCACAGGTATTTATAGTTGAAGAGATATTCATAACATCTATAATTATAAGAAACCCATATGACTTGTTTCAGAACCCTTGCTTCTTCAATGTGCACTATTAAATGCTCAACAAAATTTCTACCTGGTTTGTTTCTAAACTTCTGTTGCGTATAATATTACGTATATGAAATACATTCTAAATTATTTTTATTGCTTTACAGTATTGTTTTTTCATATCTAGAGTATTTTCATGTTTGGTTTGAATAAATTTTTACCATTGGATCTACCAGAAGTAATCCAATAACACTACAATAATAATTGTGCATTTCAATAAAATTTTAAGATCCATACAGATATAACTATATTTCGTGTCAAGTCTTACAGCCATGTTCTAGGTAAATAATTATACCCATTTCACGGTGTTATCAGTCTGAGTTCGCAATGAGGATATATAA
>NW_024032280.1:0-10990 GCF_002237135.1 Teleopsis dalmanni | reverse complement strand
TTTTAGAAATTAAATAAATAAAATAAAAATTGATAAAAAACAAATTTTTTAAAATTAAATAAATAAAAATATAAAATAATATTTTCACGATTATTGTTGCAAAAACACCGCTTTTTATTTAAATATAAAGATTTTTGATAATATATTTTTAATAATTATTATATTGACAAATAAATAAAATGTACAAAAAATACAAATCCTTCATCATTTTTTGATTGTCAGAGGGCAGTTACTCCCTCTAAAAATTTTACAGACACCTGACTTTTAATTATTTTATTTATTAATTAATTTATTTATTATTTTATATTTACATTATAATTAATCTTACATAATAACTTAAATGACTTACGAACTATTTACAATAATTATTATTAACTTAGCACTAAAGACATGGCTTGAATGCCGTCTAAAAATTTTACAATCAAATGAAGTTTACTTATATGAAGAAATAAAATTTTTCATTTTCTTGGTTTCCTGAGAAGAACGCTTCATTCTCTTTTTTGTATTGCACTCCATATGCTGTGCTTTTTTATTGTCCATAATCCAGGCACAATTTTTTCGTAATAGCACCAGAAGCATGAAATCCAATGCTTTGATGCGGTGGTCATAACAAATATTACTTGCGTCAAACCATGACTTAAATATTTGTCTAGTTTCTTCTACACATTTTATAAATATGTGTGCCTTTATATTCAACTTGCATGGATTTCTGTCTCAATGCCAGCAGCAACACTATGGCTTAGTATTTGTACGGCAAGCCAAACACTCATTTTCTCAAAATTTGTTGGAGATATATGTCTGTAAGTTAGTTTTGGACAAACCTTAGTTGTACCCTGTCGGTCCATATTATACAAGTTCTCAACGACCTCCCAAGAAATAATTCCATCTGGAGTAGCGATGTCACTTATCATGAGACGGTTGCGAAAAGTCTTAAAAAGATGTGGGACATCATAATACATCCAGTAAGTCTTTTCTTTGTAGCGGAATGTCGGCTTATTTTCAGAAGATCCAAGAATATTGAACAATCTTCTGTTAATTGGACCTTGATCACAGGTTATGACTTGAACATTTAATCCAATGTGCTTCGAAATGTCCAGACATTTAAATACTTCTTTTTGTAAGTCTTCTCCCTGCATTTTCTGTGGACAAGCTACATAATACAAAACTTGTTTGAAGTTTCCACACAAACTCCTCATCATGAAAAGCAGAATAGTCTTTGCTAAGTATTCATCTCTTTCACCATTTCCACAATCCGCGTACCCGTCTATACGATCTTCGACTTCATTATATATAAGGGCCTCTTGAACAGACATCTCATCAAAAATCAATGCAACTTCTTTATCTTTTGCGTTCAAGGAAACTACTTGTTTTTGAATTTCTGACAGAATACTGCTATTTAAACCTGGAGAAAGACTTTTAATAGGCGTCCAATTTTGCAAAGAGCTCACATGAGGTAAATGAAAATCTAACACATCACGTAGAAAGTTATACGTAGCAGATGATCTGAAATAGATGGATTGACAAATTTGCTTCTCATCTGAGGAATACACACGTGCTTTATTTAAAATTAATTTCGCAAACACTTTTGAATTACTGTTGATTGCTGGCAAAGAGTCAATAGTAGAGCAAATACTTTTATTTATTTTTAGTTTCTGCATCCCGTCTAATACTTTATTCAAATATCAGACTTGTGAAAAGTAAAGAACAATATGTTAAAATATAATATTGTTCAGCTTTTCCTAACCGCAATAAGCGGATTTGTAGAATAACATAGCATAGCTTCTTTGTAAAAAGCACCAGAATGGTCGCTTTACATATAGTAAGTAAAAAATATGCATTATAAAATGTCTCTACAAAAAGAGTAGCTTTGAAAAGAAATAAAGAATAAACAAAACCCAAAAAGTTAAACTTTCAATTCGTTGAACTTGTGTTTCCAAAAATAAAGCTGTAGTTTATAAGCTCGTTCTAATTTAAAGCATGGTAAGTGCTTTGGTTGTTGTCACTAATTAAATAAAAGTAAGTGACAATAAAACCTGGAACTTGAGCATTGAAAGTTTGTGCAGCCTTGGCTTCTTGTGGATAAACACGATTAGTCATCGCTTCTAATTTGACAGGCACGAGTTCTAAGCCTGGCACTTGCAGTCCAAACAAATTATATACGGACTATAAACTAATTAAATAAAAAATTCGATTATTCCCAAAGACCACTGATGAAGAGTACTTGGCAATACTCGAAACAGCGTTGTATGGTCAGCCAAATTTCAATAAAGTTAAAAATAAATTTTTGTGTTTGTCCTTTATTTCTTTCTTTGTTATTCGAAAACCCTTCTAAAAATTTAATAAAGCTTCTTTGTCACTATACAAAGTAAGTCTAGCTTTACAGCAACACTAATACTTTATAAAATATCAATATTATTAAGTTATTATTAATTTAATAAAAATTAAAAAGAGAAAAAAATGTAAGCCTCCTTAAAATATAAATTAAGTGATAACACTTCTTTTTTTTGAACAAATAATAATATACTTAATATTAACTCATAATAATATACAATTTAAATACATAACAAATAGAATTGCAACTACAAAAATAGCATCACTACCCAAACCAAGTATAATACAAAGCACACAATGTCGAATTTACCCAGAGCAGCATTCATTAGAACTGCAAGAAAATTCACAAGAGCAAACGCCATGTAAATGCCTCGTCCTACCATTGCAAGTTCCAAGATCTAACAAGGAAATACAAGGAAATTGAATTCCAAATCCCAGAAACACAACGCACAGAAATTTAAAACTTGTCAAAGAAAATTTAAAGGTACTTAGTCAACAGGGAGACAGACAAGATCGTCAGAAATCACAAGCTCAAATACAAAAGGCACAAGGACAACAAGGTCCAAGACGTATCAAAGAAATCCCAGAAGTATTTTAACTATTTCGAGTCACACAAGATCAACAAAAGCTACCAGTACAAACACTGCAACTCCAACAACAGCAAAATGCAAGAGCTCACATAACATCAGGCGTAGAACAAAACTGAAGTGGCAGGAACTTCATCATTTTGTATACTTCAAGAATAAGCACAGTCAAAAACTTCGATAATGCTATGGCAACAAGAACAAGACCTTCAACGACAATATACACAAAAGGATGAAAACCTTAATCACAATACAACGCAAGTTCTAACGATTGAGAAAACAACAAGTTTTACCCAACTACCACCACAACTTGTTTTGTTAAAACACGTTCTGTGTTAGCCTGATGTTGTTTTTAGAGTGGTGCTAGATGGCCTGTATTGCACGATGGCTAACCCGGTATACTTGCTACCACTACTGACAACAACATCGTTCCATAATTTACTTCTATTCATCCAATCAACTAAAAAACATACCTACAATTCAACTATAAATCTTAACTTCATTCTCTTCACTTTTGATTCTGTTCTTATTACCTATAAGGAATATGTATCCTAAAATTTTAAACTAACTAAAAGCCATAATTCTTTTCATCCATTTTTTTCTTTTAACAATAATAAAAAAAACAACTCCATAAACTATACAATAATTATATAAAAAAAATCCTAAATCCTCTTTTATTAATTTTTTTGTTCTCTTCTTCCTCTTTTTTTCTCTACTCAACTGATTTCTAATGATCCATAAACCGTCACATACGGCCAACCAATTTAAAAACAAAAGAAAACACCTAACCAAACAAACATAATGCCCTTCATCAACTTTGTTGTGTCTTGAATTTCGTTATAGAAGATAGAGATTAGAGTGTTCAATGGAACCTTTTCACTCCTCTGGGGAGCTACCCTGTTTTCTCAGGACTCAATCCAAGGTCGCGCATTATTTTTCTAATTTCCCTAATAATATTGTGAAGCTCCTCATCATCAACCTGTTTGTTCGAACTTCAAGGCATTTATTTGGGGTCGCCATACTCTTTTTAAAGTTTGGTATTTAAGTATGTGTTTTAATCATTTTCTCTGTTTTTATACTATTTTTGTTGGGCCTACTTGACTAACCTGCAGCACACCCCTAGAGCTACTGCTTGGTATCTATTTTATAATCAGGCTATTTCCAGTAGCCGAGTAAAAAAACAACTCACATATGAATAAATATAACAAAAAAAAAAAAAATAATTTGATTAAATCATATGATTGTATAATTTTTCTTAAATATATTGATTTTAAAAATTTCAGTATGGAATAACAAAAAAATAAATAAAAATAAAACAAGTCCAATTTATTTAGATATCATATATCCAAAAATAAATTATCTTGCAAACAAATATGTACAATCATATACTTGTATGTAAATATATTAATTTTAATGACACTCATATCAAGAGCAAAACAAAATAAAATATTCTTATTGCATGTCAATATCAAAAGTTTCATTATAATTTTTATTATTATATTTTTTCTTTTTTGTATATTTTGTTTTCTTCTTTGACGTTTATCTAATATTAACACTAAGTACTACTACTTTCGCTGAAATGACGTCACTTCGCGTGTTTCATATACCTAGCTAAAAACAATAAATAAGGAGAATTTATGGATGTGCTCAAAGAAAACTCTACTTCGTTTGACTATTAATGGAAAAATAACATCATTATTGCTACTTGTCAATTATTCTGTATTTATGCTTAAAAATCTTTTGTATTAATCAAATTAAAAAAAAAACAATAGAAAAATAAAGAAAACTAATGATTTAAAATAAATTTTAAAATTCAAATAAAAATGATTATTTTGTAGCTTAATCAAAAAAATTCAAAAGTTGAAATAAAAGAAACTAATGATTTAATAAAAAAAATTTAAAAAAAAATCCAAATAGATATATTTACGTTGTAATAGAATCACCAAAAAAATAAAATAATTTATAATTGCAAAAGAAAAATGATTTATTTCTCTTAATTTTTTTTGTAAGTCCGCGACCTCGCTGCACTTCTACTGTAAGCTGCTAATAGAATACCTGAGAGTGCCGCTACTTATACTGTTGACGTTCTATTCATTAACCAGTCCTGGTTCAACGGTGGTCTTCTACCCGTTCGAATAGCTGGCAGCTGATGGGGGTGGGAAATTGCTTACTGTCCTTTTCCACTTGTAACGGCCAAAATTTTGTCAACCAAAAATTTGATCGTTACAACGTCGTGGGTATGGCTGTCTACTAAACACAACACGACCACCTAACACACAACAAGTAACACTCACTCGAAGGTTCCTGTAATAAAAATTGTTAAATACTTATAAAAACATTAAGTTAAACCAACTCACCCCAATCCTCTGCCACCAACAACGTGACTTTGAATTTGACAAATCTTAAAATTGTATGAAAATCCTTGGTTAGTGCGTGAACAATTTTTGAATAAATAAGACACATATCTTGAGCTATCGTTGGGTGTTCTATTTTGCTGGAACTTTATTGGAAAATAAAATCATTTTAAAATAATTTTCTAATTAATAGAATTAAATACACACGTTCACCGGCACAACACATTGCTAACAAACAAACGAGAGCAAAACAAAATAATAGTAAAGAGACCTGTCAAACGAAGAAAGCTTTGTGCAGAAAAGGTGTAGAAGTGGATCACAACTCAGACAAAAACCACTTCTAAAAGGTACTCAAAGAAATGTAAATTCGCCGTGAAACTAAACTTTCGCTCAGTGCGGTACAGAAAAGGAGCTTTAATGTTGGGTCAACAAACTTTAACGTTTTTTTTCAGCTGACACCGTTGACCATGGAGGGGATAAAAGGAGCGTTCACCAAGAAGAAGGTCTCTTGTTTGTTCTACCGCGAAAGAAAGACTCCTGGCTCTGGTTTCCGTTGCAGCTAAAAATTACGTGACTAAGACGGCGGTGTCAAGTGTGAAATTACAGTAGTTCTGCAAACTTAGTGAGAATATTTTGTTAAAAAAATTTTATACATAGAGATTATATATATTTGATAATATCGAAATATTGAAAAATTTTATTTGTAAATTGTGAACATTTAAAAACTGAATTTTGTAACCAAAGTCAAAGCTAAGCAAAAATAAAACGTATGTATAAATTAAAATCTTGTACACAGAGATTATATAAATTTGATAATATCGAAATATTGAAAATTTTATTTATAAATTGTGAACATTTAAAAATTGAATCTTGTAACCAAAGTCAAAGTTAAGTAAAAATAAAAAGTACGTATAAATTAAAATTTTGTACACAGAAATTATATATTTGAAAATATCGAAATATGGAAAAATTTTAGTTATAAATTGTGAACATTTAAAAATTGAATTTTGTAACCAAAGTCAAAGCTAAGCAAAAATAAAACGTATGTATAAATTAAAATCTTGTACACATAGATTATATATAGTTGATAACATCGAAATATTGAAAATTTTGCAATAATAAATTGAAAAAAAACTTAACAATTGAATTTTACTAGTGGCTATAAAGCCAAATAAAAGTACGTACAAATTATATCTTAGACATAATTGTTTGGTTGTTAATATAATAAATCTTAACAATTTCTTTTATATCGAATAAATAAATTAAAAGGAAAATAAACTAAAATTGTATTTCAACAAACGCAATCAGATTCTTAACCAAATACAGAATTGATAAAGTACCACATAGACTAGCTACTCCTGCACGGTATAAATTCAACGTGGAATCCAACTCACCGGCACAATTGTGAGACATAGGTAAGCAAGATTCGGGGCTTCAATAGTGACTGAATCTCGGTTGTACGGGGTATAACTCACGTAGCTTTAACAGTCACGTGAGACTATACCATAGTGTCGGAAACGATAGGTAGCTTTAATAGTCACCTAAACGTCTCCGGCCCCTGGGCGCTTTAACAGTGAACAGGGAAGGGCGTGTGACCTGCGACCTATAACACAACGCACGTAGCTTTAACAGTCACGTGTGTCTGCGTTATATCGTGTCGGCTGTCTGGCGAATTAGTATTTGTAACACCAGCTCAGTTCATCAGCGATTTAGTTTTGTTTCGACCAGGAGGCCTGCGGTTCTGTTTATCGTCAGCGTGAAAATTCGAAGTGACAGGGTCTCACTAAATAAATTTCTTGTGTGGACCTTGGGGACGGCTGAGTTCAACCCCAGCTTTATACGAACCAGAAGAAAGGTTCATTACACACTTATGAAGGAATATACCGTGCCAAATTTTGAATATTTGCTTTTAATAACTGATATTTTTGACTTGATTTGATTTTTATAAGAAAATCATAATCTTCAGGCTAATAATAAAACTCTGTGCCAATTTTTTGTGGTTTACACTATTGCAATTACAAGCAATTAAATTTTGAATATTTGTTTTTAATAACTGATGTTTTTGACTTGATTTAATTTTTATATTAATTTCATAATTTTATTGTTTACAGGCGTCAGCTATAACATAAATTTTTGTAGCATAAAAATAATTTTTATATAATTTAATTATATAAAAATCCTTCCAACAAAACTTTTATTAAAAAAAATTCTTCACACAAAATGACTAAGTCTCTTCGAAATTAGCACTCGTTTCCTCCAATCTTTTCCGCTTCTATCTTTTATATCCCCGCTAACACTAGTAACTGCCATCCCTTAAACTTTTTATTCGGTTACCAATCTTAGAAGGCTGAAAAAACGTTTCCCTTTTGTCACTACTAAAGTTTGTTTTGATTTTTCTAGATTCCGAATATCAAATAAAAAAACTCCTAATTTAATTTGTTTTGCTCTATTGGCAGCACTAGAATTTGCAAATTCGGAATGCATACGGAGCTTTCGCCGCGATCTTGTAAATCAAAACAAAGAAAATTTAAAAAAGATATTTTACTTATTTTTCAGCATGCGCGTGCAATGCACATGCTAATTTCTTTAATAAGAAAAAGTTTCAAAAAATATATAAGACCAAAAATGATACATACCGGAAAGCAACGTGTGAACAAAGCCGATAATCATAAAAAGCGTGTAAAAAAACGTTTATAATACGTGTAAATACAAAAAAACTAATAAGAGCAGTGTAGAAATGCGAGACGAATTAAATATATTGTCGAATAATATTGCACCTCTAAATCAAATCAATCCAAGTGCTATAGTCATAAAAGAGGAACGCAAAACTGATAAGTCTGAACATTATGCAGAACAATATGCGTTTCCAGATCAAATACAACAATCTTCTCGTAATTTATATGATGCACAACTTTTATTAGAAGCTGCTGCATTATTTAATAAACCTAGTAGCTTATCCCAGAAACATGAGGTTACTCAAAATAAAAACAAATCTATAAAAAGCTAAAGAGAGAAGCTCAATTCAACAGAAAATTCTTTTCCAGATTATAATAATTGTAATAATTTAAATACACAGATACACTATTGGTGAGGACAACGTAGGACGACCCAGGTACCATCACAGATTTTATTTTAGTTTTCTAAATTTAAATGTGTAGTCATCCACACAGGCTTACATAACACATGCCAGTCCACAGGAACAGCAACCACAGCCGGAAAAAAATAGTTCTACTCACCTGAATGAAAAAGTAATATGTTATCCAGGACAAGTAAGAAAATGTTACCTCGGAACTCCGAATCCAACCATAACACATAAAATATCCAAGTATGCTTCAACAGAAGGATGACGATCATCACATCGGAGACCCAGGTAGTGGCTCAGATCCAGTTCACTTTCCCGAAGAAGGAGGGAAATGTAAGGACGGAAATTTACATTAAATTTCCGCCTACATAAATATACATTGGACACAACACTTTTGGTACAAACATTACATATTACAATGAAATAAATTAAAGAAAGGTATATGTATATCCATATCAGGATATATTCACCTGAAGAAAAAGCTTTTATTTCAAATTATAAGCACTGCAATCGACTATAGTACGCCTACTGTAAGTGAAATAATTTTTATTTAAAAAACAAAAGAATATATCCACATCAGAATATATTCATGCAAAGATATAGCTTGCATTTAAAATTATAGCACTGCGATCGGCTGTAGTACGCTTACTGCAAGTGAAATACTCTTAATTAAAATACGAAAGAATATTTCCATATAAGGATATATTCAACTGAAGGTATACAATCAGAAATTATATCCTTATGACCGGCTGTAGTATGTTACGTTTACTTTAGTCGATACAATTCTAAATTAAATACAAAAGAATAGTTCTAAGTAAAGGATTTATTTAACCGAAGGCATAGTAATCAAAAAGAATACTTCAAAATAAAGAAGTGTTCAAACCAAACTTATCTCAATACGATCGGTTGTTGTGCGCTTTAAAAGAACAGCTTTGAAGAAAACACAATCAGTACAAGATCTATATCAGGACATCCAAGACAACTACTCTACTCTGGATATTTCGGAATAAATTTCGAAAAATATAGAAGATGTGGTACGATCACGCCTTCATTAACCAAAGGAAAAATTCAAGGATTATTTAATCGATATTCAACATTTAATGCGCAAGCTTGATTGAATCCAGATTCGCAATTAGAGCGAATATATCGAAACATGAACATAGGCTACAAAATATACAAAGGAATTAACAATACTTACTGATGACTTTGAAGAGCTTCGCACAACATAGCAAAAAGAGAGTCGAGACCGTGTCGTCTTTTTGATTCATGTTAAATGATTTTAATAAATTTTGTTTTAATTTTTGGAATTTATTATCTAAAACTTGAATTCGAACTTCTGGTTTTTCTTTAGTAAACGATTTAACGGTTTAGCAATGTCTGCAAAATTGCTTATGAATCTGCGGTAATAATTAGAGAAAGCTACATATCTTCTTACTTAATCAGTAGTTATGATCAATTTTTATTCCATGCTCTGTTATCAAATGTCCTAAGTAAGTAACTTCATGCTTTAAAAAGTTACACTTGTCTGGATTTAATTTAAGATTGTATTCATTTAGTCTCTCGAAAACTTTCTCTAGATTTATATTATGGTGTTTGAGGCTATTTCCAAAAACTATTATATCATCTACATATAGAAATGCTTCCGTTTCCAAACCTATTAATGCCAACGTTAACATTCGCTGGAAGCTGTTAGAACTAATCTTTAATCCAAAAGGTAGTCTTTTAAATTCGTAATGACCATCATTTGTTAAAAAGGCGGTTTTTTGTCTTGAAGAGGCGTCAATTGGTATTTGATGAAATGAGCTGGTCATATCTAAAGTGGAAAAATACCTAGCTCTTCCAAGCTTATCGAGAACATCCCCCAGACGTGTTAAAGGAAATTTGTCGTTGACTATCCTTTCATTAAGTTTTCTGTAATCAATGACGAGTCTCTATTTCTTTACAAAGGTTGTGACTCTATTTTTAAATCAGTTATGTTGAGATCTGATTCGTTTGTATTTATGTGACAAATTCCATTTGCCGGTACTATGGCATTGGCCATGTACACTCCTTTATAAATTTTGTTACTGATCAGGACAGTATCTATATTAAAACCAATGTCTATAGGTAATATGTTTTGAGTTCTTGCTTTAACTGTAAATGTTTTAATATTTATTGGAATTGTTGTGGACTGTAAGTCCGAAATTACTGTTAGAGAAAATGTGTAGTAATCTATATTACATTTAAAATGTGTTAAAAAATCTCTACCTATTATTCCATCTACTTCAATTTGGAAGTCTGTATCGACTACTGAAAATATGTGATTTAGAAATAATCCATCAAAATTTAGGCTTAGCTTTGAAATACCTAAAGATAACTTGTGACCATCTATAATACCAGTTAATAAGCAAGTTGTGCGAGAATCAAAATTTAAATTGTAGTTATTTTTTATAATAGACACATCAGCACCAGTGTCAATTAAAAGCTTTAGACTTTTATCAATAGTATTGCAAAATACTATTACATAATTTGATATATTAGGGTTTATATTGAAAATTTTTAATGATGTACCAGAGGAGAATTCCCTAAGTTGTCCTCTGGTTCTGAGTAGTTTTCCTGGGCATTTAGTACCTGTACACGCCTTTTTTGGTTAGAGTTGA
>NW_024032279.1:0-10993 GCF_002237135.1 Teleopsis dalmanni | reverse complement strand
TTGTTAATTATTGGCACTGCATAATGTGCAATAGTTAAAAAAATTTGGAGTATAATATAATAAGGTTGGGCGACTTTTTATATATACACCAAATAATGATTTGAAATGAAATTAAAAATCATGCAAAATGCAAATCATAACCTGGAATAAGTATGTTAAAAACAAATGGTAAAATGGTAAGTTCGAAAATTGCCAGTCGAAATTATTAAAAATAATTTTGTTTTTAGTATTTTAAGAATTTGACAAAACACAAATAAATTTAACAAGAAAAAATATTGGTAAGTTCAGAAACTGTTCTCAATTCACTTTTAAAATATTATTTTTTGACAGTTGGCAAATATTACAAAACAAACTTCAAAGAAAATTCATTTAATTTACATAACATAAATGAAATAAAATATTTGAAAATTCAAGTCTAACGAGCTACATTTAATAAAACTCAATGAAAACCTCATGGATCTGTGCTTTTTCATGCTTGAATGAATAGTAAAAAGCTGCGCCCGCCTACAGTTTTCTGAACAAACAGAATTATTCGAACCTGCTACATATTCAGAACTGAAGGCTACGGGTCTCATACTGTCTAACCTATTTGTGATGATGGGAGCGCCTCTACAATGGCGAGATTCTTACTGTTAAAATCGTTTTTGACGACTTAAAAGCCTCTCGAGTTAGGGCTTCCGATGATACCAATTGTGATGATGTCATTTTTAAGGTGACTGGCCTCTACAGTTTATTTTAACTGTATTGATTTAAGCCCTTAAAAATAATTAGCCTCAGACTGTACATCTCAAAACCTATGGGGTTATTTAGAGGCATCTAGGATCGGGAATGCGAGAATATCCATTACCAATTATGATGATAAACGAACCTCTAGGCTTAGAAACTTCAGATTTTCTATTCCCGATTATGATGATTTGCGGAACTCTTAGCTTTAAAGCCTTAGACTTTCCGATATGAATTTATGTTGATTTCCAGATTTGTAATATGATGTTATTCTAAATTTGTTATCCTCAACCCCTGTAAGGTCGATAGTCACGGGGTATCCATTATAAAATATGATGATTAAAGGACCTATAGAGTCTAGAATCTGTGCGTGTCCATTACCGATTATGACGGTTTGAAGTCGTGTGACGTCAGGAATTTCAGACTGTCTATTACTGATTTTTGATGATAGATGCGATGATTATAACGGGATGAGGATGATAATTTCCGTCTGTTGAGTACAGATTCTGATGACTTACATGTCTCTGAGGTCGAGAAGCTCACAGTGTGCACATCAAATGTGATGATTTGAAGGCCTTTTAGGTCAATAGAGTCCGACTATCCATTATAGATTACGATGATTAAAAGGATTCTTGATTCATACCTCAAACTGCCTATTACCGATTTGTGATGATCAATAATACCCCAGAGACCTTTTGCTCTGGGATCAAGAACTTGAGACACTACCAAATATGACATAAAGGTCTCTAGGCTTCATTTCATTCAAAAATGGAATAAAGAAAACATCCAGAATGTGTGAGTAACACTCTTTCTAGATTCTATAAATATAGATGTTTCTAAAATTTTTAAATATTTTTAATTAGATATTTTGTGTGTCAACATGATGTCGTGTTTTGCTTCCATATCCATATCAAGACTGGTATTCAAGACTGGTATTGATTGGGAACTTACTCACCAACATAACTCGTCAGATTTTGCATGGACTGCATGGAATCTTAATTAAAATGTTATTTCTCCTTTAAGAACCTGACTGTATTCTAATTACTTGAATCTGAAATCTTAAACCAGTACTTGTTTCATTGGGGAAATAACATGGGAAAATGTGTATATTTGGCTATGTTTATGAGTTATGTATGGAAACGTAAGATGCCGCGTATGAATGACGAAAACGATTGCTTTCACTGACTTCATTAATTGATTAATCGATTGATCATGTTATGGTATGTCTTATTTGAACATTTATTCACATCATCAATTTTAACAATATTCTCCCTCTGTTCTCTATTTTTAGATATGCAGCATTGCAGCATCCAAAATTACCTACATGGATGCATTAATGGACAGGCATCATTTGATAAGCTACTGAAACGGGATTTATATTAACTCGCAAGAGACTCGCATAATTATTATTTCAGAATATTAAACAACAAATTGACTATTTTAAATACGCATTGACTGTTAGAACCAGATCCAGATCTATTTTGATGAAGTGTATTGCATATATTTAATGCAATTAGTTCTAAGATATTTAGTTGTAAGATATTTAGTTGTAAGATTGAAAGTTAAAACCAGATTCAGATCCATTTTGATGATGTATATTGCATATCTTTAATGCAATTAGTTGTAAGATGTTTAGTTTTAAGATGAAATATATTTATAAGGACATTTTTATACAAAAACATAAAAATAAAAAAAAATATTTAAATAAGTGTTGAAATTATTTTTCATACTTATAGACTTGTCATGTAACTGGCATAGTCGTTCCAATGTTTGAGACTAATAAATAAATATATGAAAATCGATTATTTAGATAAGATGTAATAACCATAAGATTAGTTAAATAAATAGAGAGGGTTATTGTCTTTTTAGAGTTTTTTCATTCTGTCTCTTCACATTATTACAATCATCCGGTAAGGTGTCCGGCTGTTCCATTTCTAATATAATTATTTTTATCTTCTCCACATGTGTGATTGTATTGAAATATTTTTAAAAAAAAAAATAACTCTAAATTAGACCAGTTAAGTATATATGAAATATATATGGAAATGCAGGTTAATAATAATCCATGCAAATAGTGCAAATGGTGACAGTTTTTCAAATTACACAATTCTGCACCTCGAATGTTACATACTGAAAATTTAGGAAAGTATTGTTTTTATTAATAATAAGGGAAATATTTTCTGTATTTTCTGTATTTTTGCATAACAATTAAAAAGAATTCTTTAAAGAATAGTTCTTGACATTGATTCAACAGTTGTCCTATTTCGTTATTTTACTCAATATTTAAATGATCTGAATTCATTTCTATATCAAAATCGGATTCTAACAGTGCAATATTATTTAAATTGGAATTGTTTTCTAAGTAAATCTTGGCTTTAAGAGCGGTTAGAAAATTCGTGCCCATAATAGCATTATATGTACGATTTGGAAAATCCGCAACCCTCCACGAGAAGGTCTCAAAGACATTAAGTTTTATTATTGGTGTGAGTAATTTAGTTGTTACTAAACCAAAGTGGTTACGCGATTTTTTCTTCACACAGAGTAATAAATAAAAATGCTTTTATAATGCTTGTACTTAAATCTGAATCATTCAAGCATAATATTTTTTTATTTTTTATTGTTATTCTTATTCTTATTAGGGATAATTCCGGTTTTGAGGAATCATTGAAAAATTTACTTCCTGAATTTTTTCTATATTATCGATTTGAATTGGCTCTATTTTATCAAATTTTAGTGTATTATGCATATTAATATTGATATTATATTCATGTTGGCCTAATCTATTATTCCAATTATTCCTATATTGTTGAATTGAACCATCATTATGACACTGAATTATATTATTGTTTCGACCACTATATTGATTACAATTGTTACTAAAATTTTCGTGTTGAATTGAATAATTATTAGTTTCATGTATCTTTCCAACTGAATTTGTATATATATTTGTTTCAGCTCTAGTCATCTTGTGATTATAATCTATTGCTCTTCTATCAGTCATCAAACTAAGTTTAGTATATTTACTTATTACATCCTGAAGAGTTTCATCTTTTGCTATATTCTCACGTAATAAATCTACAAGATCTCTATCAACATCAGATGGATCTATCAACATCAGATTGCAGGTTTCTTAACATCAACTTGATATAATTTATTTATTTCACATGTTTCAGTGAAAGTTTTGAAAAGCTCTTCCAAATTATTAACTTTAACTTGCCTGAAGAGTTTATATATCTCAGCATAAGTTTTTTTTATTCCATATGGCAACATCATAAAGTTCTCTTACAGACCGCCCGACTTCTCCAATTAATTTTAAATATACAACGATAAACTAATTGAATTTACATAACGCGATCGTTGGATCTCAATGGATCTAATAAACGATCTCAGGTTGTGGTTTCAAGACATCTTTCGGCTTTAAAAATGATACTGCTTGTTGGTGTTGCTCCTGATACTGCTGAAATTGTAATTGTTGTTGCAGCTACAACTGTTGCATTTGAGGTTGAAGTAATTCAATTTCTTATTTTTGACTGCGACAAAAACAACAAATTTGTTTCTAATTCATAAATCAAAAATTAAAACCAAATCCACGTTTTCTGACTGCGACAATTATAAAAGAACTCTCGTTTTCGATTCTAAAAATATCATATGTTTATTTTCTTTTTCCAACACCAGCTTTGGCTCTGGATTCAAATGTTTCAATCTAGAGACTAACTTAATATGTACATAGAAATTCATCTTACACCTAAAAAACCATATGCAGTTAATTCTTCTACAAATAAGTTGTCGTTTTAAAAGAGATGGAGAGAATTGTATATAACTTGTGCGATTAATACCGCAGGAAGTATTCCATCTATGACAAAAAATATTACGCATCGCGCGATAAGACGCATATTTTAAGTTGCTTGTTTCTCGTCACCTAAGTCGCTTTAACTGTTGCGAGCGAACTCAGTGTAAACTAAACAAAGTGCTAGTTTACAGAATTAAAAACTGTCAGAATAGAAGCACAAAGGAAGAAAAGACCAATTTCATAAAATCCGCTTAAAATTAGAAAAGTGCAAGCCAAAAGCGAGCCAAAAAATCGAAGATGATCGAAGACGATCATCAAGCACAAATACACGAAAACAGGATCCAAAACGAGTAAACGTGTGTATTGCTTATAATACCAGAAACTATTAAAAGTACAAGAATACCAAGTTTACATTTTAAATCGTGAAAATTATTGGAAAATATATTATATATATAATATATTGAAATATTTATTCTCTTTATCCTTCAAAATAGTTCCATCTCTATCGATATTAAATATACGTTTTAATGTATTATTTAAAAGTCGTGCTTGATACTGATACTGCAGTAATCATTTTTCCTACGACTGTCTGCATTACATGGCTCTATGGGAATGGGATACTTTTAGACGATACGATTTTATATGATCATGTGTTCACTTATGATTGCAATAGCTTGAACGTACTGTTTAGTTATTTCAAGGACTGGATAAAGAAATTAAAAAATTAGATGAATAATTTCGTATAAAAAGCGACATGTTTTGCTAAAATGCTGTTTAGTATGTCTAACCTATTGCAATTAACCTAATAAATCGGCAGTAATATCCATAAAATCCACAAAAGCATATGTGATGGAGAGATACTGTCATTATTCCAGTTTTCTTCACATATATTATAAATCGAGTTTGCGGTGAATTTTGAAATATTTTCAAAAAAAATTGATATACCAAATAAAAAATTTTGATATTTCATAAAAGAATGATTTGTTGAAGAGTAAGTATCTTCATCACAGAAAATATTTCGGCCTTTTTCGGAAACTTTCCAAAATTCAAAATTAAAAGTTAACAGTACAAAATTGTTAATTATTGGCACTGCATAATGTGCAATAGTTAAAAAAATTTGGAGTATAATATAATAAGGTTGGGCGACTTTTTATATATACACCAAATAATGATTTGAAATGAAATTAAAAATCATGCAAAATGCAAATCATAACCTGGAATAAGTATGGTAAAAACAATTGGTAAAAACAAATGTTAAAATGGTAAGTTCGAAAATTGCCAGTCGAAATTATTAAAAATAGTTTTCTTTTTAGTATTTTAAGAATTTGACAAAACACAAATAAATTTAACAAGATATTGGTAAAGGTAAATATTGGTAAGTTCAGAAACTGTTCTCAATTCACTTCTAAAATATTATTTTTTGACAGTTGGCAAATATTACAAAACAAACTTCAAAGAAAATTCATTTAATTTACATAAAATATATGAAATGAAATATTTGAAAATTCAAGTCTAACGAGCTACATTTAATAAAACTCAATGAAAACCTCATGGATCTGTGCTTTTTCATGCTTGAATGAATAGTAATAAAGCTGAGCCCGCCTACAGTTTTCTGAACAAACAGAATTATTCGAACCTCCTACATATTCAGAACTGAAGGCTACGGGCCTCATACTGTCTAACCGATTTGTGATGATGGGAGCGCCTCTACAATGGCGAGACTCTTACTGTTAAAACCGTTTTTGATGACTTAAAAGCCTCTGCAGTTAGGGCTTCCGATGATACCAATTGTGATGATGTCACCTTTAAAGTGACGGGCCTCTACAGTTTATCTTAACTGTATTGATTTAAGCCCTCAAAAATAATGAGCCTCAGGCTGTTCATTACCAATTAATCTCAAAACCTATGGGGTTAACAGCTTCAGACTAACCAAAAACGATTATTTAGAGGCATTTAGAATCAGGAATCCCAGACTGTCCACTACCGATTATGATGATAAAAGAACCTCTAGGCTTAGAAACCTCAGACTTTCGATTCCCGATTATGATGATTTGTGGAACTCTAGGCTTAAAATACTTAGACTTTCCGATATGAATGTATATTGATTTCCAGATTTGTAATATGATGTTATTCTAAATGTGTGATCCTTGATCCCTGTAGGGTCGATAGTCTTGGACCATACATTACTAATTGTGATGATTAAAGGACCTATAGAGTCAAGAATCTATGCGTGTCCATATCCGATTATGACGGTTTGAAGTCGTGTGACGTCAGGAATTTCAGTCTGTCTATTACCGATTTTTGATGATAGATGAGATGATTATAACGACATAAGGATGATAATCTCCATCTGTTGAGTACAGATTATGATAACTTACATGTCTCTGAGGTCGAGAAGCTCAAAGTGTGCACATCAAGTGTGATGATTTGAAAATCTTTTAGGTCAATAGTCTCCGACTATCCATTAGCGACTATGATGATTTAAAGGCCTCTTGATTCAATGGCCTGATACTGCCTATTACAGATTTATGATGATTTGAAGACCTTTAGGTCTGATTTATCAAAAGTCCCTGACTGTCCATTACCTACATATTATGATGATTAAAATGTCTCCTGATTTAGAACCTTAAACTGCCTATTAACGATTTGTGGTAATCGGTAATACCGATTATTATTTCATTCAAGATTGGAATAAAGAAAACATCCAGAATGTGTGAGTAACACTCTTTCTAGATTCTATAAATATAGATGTTTCTAAAATTTTTAAATATTTTTAATTAGATATTTTGTGTGTCAACATGATGTCGTGTTTTGCTTCCATATCCATATCAAGACTGGTATTCAAGACTGGTATTGATTGGGAACTTACTCACCAACATAACTCGTCAGATTTTGCATGGACTGCATGGAATCTTAATTAAAATGTTATTTCTCCTTTAAGAACCTGACTGTATTCTAATTACTTGAATCTGAAATCTTAAACCAGTACTTGTTTCATTGGGGAAATAACATGGGAAAATGTGTATATTTGGCTATGTTTATGAGTTATGTATGGAAACGTAAGATGCCGCGTATGAATGACGAAAACGATTGCTTTCACTGACTTCATTAATTGATTAATCGATTGATCATGTTATGGTATGTCTTATTTGAACATTTATTCACATCATCAATTTTAACAATATTCTCCCTCTGTTCTCTATTTTTAGATATGCAGCATTGCAGCATCCAAAATTACCTACATGGATGCATTAATGGACAGGCATCATTTGATAAGCTACTGAAACGGGATTTATATTAACTCGCAAGAGACTCGCATAATTATTATTTCAGAATATTAAACAACAAATTGACTATTTTAAATACGCATTGACTGTTAGAACCAGATCCAGATCTATTTTGATGAAGTGTATTGCATATATTTAATGCAATTAGTTCTAAGATATTTAGTTGTAAGATATTTAGTTGTAAGATTGAAAGTTAAAACCAGATTCAGATCCATTTTGATGATGTATATTGCATATCTTTAATGCAATTAGTTGTAAGATGTTTAGTTTTAAGATGAAATATATTTATAAGGACATTTTTATACAAAAACATAAAAATAAAAAAAAATATTTAAATAAGTGTTGAAATTATTTTTCATACTTATAGACTTGTCATGTAACTGGCATAGTCGTTCCAATGTTTGAGACTAATAAATAAATATATGAAAATCGATTATTTAGATAAGATGTAATAACCATAAGATTAGTTAAATAAATAGAGAGGGTTATTGTCTTTTTAGAGTTTTTTCATTCTGTCTCTTCACATTATTACAATCATCCGGTAAGGTGTCCGGCTGTTCCATTTCTAATATAATTATTTTTATCTTCTCCACATGTGTGATTGTATTGAAATATTTTTAAAAAAAAAAATAACTCTAAATTAGACCAGTTAAGTATATATGAAATATATATGGAAATGCAGGTTAATAATAATCCATGCAAATAGTGCAAATGGTGACAGTTTTTCAAATTACACAATTCTACACCTCGAATGTTACATACTGAAAATTTAGGAAAGTATTGTTTTTATTAATAATAAGGGAAATATTTTCTGTATTTTCTGTATTTTTGCATAACAATTAAAAAGAATTCTTTAAAGAATAGTTCTTGACATTGATTCAACAGTTGTCCTATTTCGTTATTTTACTCAATATTTAAATGATCTGAATTCATTTCTATATCAAAATCGGATTCTAACAGTGCAATATTATTTAAATTGGAATTGTTTTCTAAGTAAATCTTGGCTTTAAGAGCGGTTAGAAAATTCGTGCCCATAATAGCATTATATGTACGATTTGGAAAATCCGCAACCCTCCACGAGAAGGTCTCAAAGGCATTAAGTTTTATTATTGGTGTGAGTAATTTAGTTGTTACTAAACCAAAGTGGTTACGCGATTTTTTCTTCACACAGAGTAATAAATAAAAATGCTTTTATAATGCTTGTACTTAAATCTGAATCATTCAAGCATAATATTTTTTTATTTTTTATTGTTATTCTTATTCTTATTAGGGATAATTCCGGTTTTGAGGAATCATTGAAAAATTTACTTCCTGAATTTTTTCTATATTATCGATTTGAATTGGCTCTATTTTATCAAATTTTAGTGTATTATGCATATTAATATTGATATTATATTCATGTTGGCCTAATCTATTATTCCAATTATTCCTATATTGTTGAATTGAACCATCATTATGACACTGAATTATATTATTGTTTCGACCACTATATTGATTACAATTGTTACTAAAATTTTCGTGTTGAATTGAATAATTATTAGTTTCATGTATCTTTCCAACTGAATTTGTATATATATTTGTTTCAGCTCTAGTCATCTTGTGATTATAATCTATTGCTCTTCTATCAGTCATCAAACTAAGTTTAGTATATTTACTTATTACATCCTGAAGAGTTTCATCTTTTGCTATATTCTCACGTAATAAATCTACAAGATCTCTATCAACATCAGATGGATCTATCAACATCAGATTGCAGGTTTCTTAACATCAACTTGATATAATTTATTTATTTCACATGTTTCAGTGAAAGTTTTGAAAAGCTCTTCCAAATTATTAACTTTAACTTGCCTGAAGAGTTTATATATCTCAGCATAAGTTTTTTTTATTCCATATGGCAACATCATAAAGTTCTCTTACAGACCGCCCAACTTCTCCAATTAATTTTAAATATACAACGATAAACTAATTGAATTTACATAACGCGATCGTTGGATCTCAATGGATCTAATAAACGATCTCAGGTTGTGGTTTCAAGACATCTTTCGGCTTTAAAAATGATACTGCTTGTTGGTGTTGCTCCTGATACTGCTGAAATTGTAATTGTTGTTGCAGCTACAACTGTTGCATTTGAGGTTGAAGTAATTCAATTTCTTATTTTTGACTGCGACAAAAACAACAAATTTGTTTCTAATTCATAAATCAAAAATTAAAACCAAATCCACGTTTTCTGACTGCGACAATTATAAAAGAACTCTCGTTTTCGATTCTAAAAATATCATATGTTTATTTTCTTTTTCCAACACCAGCTTTGGCTCTGGATTCAAATGTTTCAATCTAGAGACTAACTTAATATGTACATAGAAATTCATCTTACACCTAAAAAACCATATGCAGTTAATTCTTCTACAAATAAGTTGTCGTTTTAAAAGAGATGGAGAGAATTGTATATAACTTGTGCGATTAATACCGCAGGAAGTATTCCATCTATGACAAAAAATATTACGCATCGCGCGATAAGACGCATATTTTAAGTTGCTTGTTTCTCGTCACCTAAGTCGCTTTAACTGTTGCGAGCGAACTCAGTGTAAACTAAACAAAGTGCTAGTTTACAGAATTAAAAACTGTCAGAATAGAAGCACAAAGGAAGAAAAGACCAATTTCATAAAATCCGCTTAAAATTAGAAAAGTGCAAGCCAAAAGCGAGCCAAAAAATCGAAGATGATCGAAGACGATCATCAAGCACAAATACACGAAAACAGGATCCAAAACGAGTAAACGTGTGTATTGCTTATAATACCAGAAACTATTAAAAGTACAAGAATACCAAGTTTACATTTTAAATCGTGAAAATTATTGGAAAATATATTATATATATAATATATTGAAATATTTATTCTCTTTATCCTTCAAAATAGTTCCATCTCTATCGATATTAAATATACGTTTTAATGTATTATTTAAAAGTCGTGCTTGATACTGATACTGCAGTAATCATTTTTCCTACGACTGTCTGCATTACATGGCTCTATGGGAATGGGATACTTTTAGACGATACGATTTTATATGATCATGTGTTCACTTATGATTGCAATAGCTTGAACGTACTGTTTAGTTATTTCAAGGACTGGATAAAGAAATTAAAAAATTAGATGAATAATTTCGTATAAAAAGCGACATGTTTTGCTAAAATGCT
>NW_024032278.1:0-10997 GCF_002237135.1 Teleopsis dalmanni | reverse complement strand
CAGGTCA
Source organism: Teleopsis dalmanni (assembly GCF_002237135.1). Classification (NCBI taxonomy): domain Eukaryota; kingdom Metazoa; phylum Arthropoda; class Insecta; order Diptera; family Diopsidae; genus Teleopsis; species Teleopsis dalmanni. Next base: position 10,990 of record NW_024032278.1, on the reverse strand, counting down.
TCTCTGGTCGTGGAACCAGCAAAGTATTCTGACCATTGAGGTTGGCTCCTTAAAGGGAGTGTCGTGGTGGCTGTGGTTAAAACCCAAATATACGCGGGTAGAATGACTGTATTCATTTCATTACATTTCATTACATGTTCATTATATACATTTTCATTATACATTCACTCATTCATTTACACATTTTTTCATTTGTATACTCGTTCATTTGATTACTTTCATTCGATATGGAGTTGCATTTTTCCAACCGGGTGCTGTGACCCATAGATAAGCAGAGGTGTTAGATAGGCGTCGCTCCTCACCAAGGGGGAAATTATATCCAAACATATAACTTCAACTGGTACCGGCGGAATTTCTTACGATTTCCAATGGGGCGTTCATCGGCGCAATATACCGATGCGTGTGTGAAGAACGCCGTGATGTTAAGCCTACACGGCAGGTAATCACGTAAAACTCCGGAACTTCATGTCCCTATTTACCCCAGTTCTTTTTGAACATTCGTTGCGAGCAGACGTGCTTTCATTGTGCGTGTTATTTTTGTGCGCTGTATTGAGTATAAATTTGCTTGTGTTTTGTATAAAATTCGTATTTGAATTTGTGTAAGTGATTTCATTGCTTTGCAAGTTAAATAAGGGTTGGTATTGGTAATTTATTTATTGCCAATAGTGGCTACAAATTGCGCTGTGAGTATTTATTTTTTAAGAAATTTTATTGTATTTGCTCATATTGTAGAATTTTGATGTGCTATTTTTAATAATTCTCATTTGCTTAAATACGTTACTAGTATATAATTGTGTGTGAATTTACGAAATTGTAGGTTTTCCGACATTCCTTGATTTGTGTGGGAATTGCAAAATTGTTGTTTCCCACGGTAATTGATACTGTGTGCGAAATTGCAGAATTGTATTTTCCCACGCTCGTTGATGTTGTGTGTGAATTTGCGAAATTGTTTTTTCCCACGCTCGTTGAAATTGTGTGTGATTTTACGGAATTGTAGTATTTTCTCACATTCTTGATATTGAGTGTTTTGCTGTGCTATTTTTAATAATTCTCATTTGCTTAAATACGTTTTTGAAAAGTGGTTTTCTTCAGGTGGGCATGCTGTTGCCAACAAAGTAGGTAGAGCAGATCAGTCTTACAGTAGTGTTGTTAGTAATACTGCAAATAGCAGTAAGGTAGGCCCTGTAATAGATTCGAAGCAAATGATTAAGCCCACTGAGACGTGGTCGTTGGTTGTTAGGAGTAAGGATGCAAAGGCATCATCTAAAGATGTAGTAAACAAGGTAGTTAGGGAAATAGGTCTCACCTTGGGAGTCAGAATACTTGGTGTTAAGCCATTGAAAAATGGTGATGCCATAATTCGGACTCCTTCGGTGGCAGAAAGAAAGAAAATAGCCGCTAACACTAAGTTAAATGAAGTAGGGTTAGACGTTTCAGTTAGGGAAACGTTAGGGTCTAAGGTTGTAGTTCAGGGTGTCTATAGTCAGATCTCCCATGATGAGTTCATGCAGGAGTTGTTCGATTTGAATTTTAAGGGAAAAATATCACAGGATGCTTTTGCTAAGAAAGTGAAGTTAGTCAGTCGTCCGTAGGACGCTAAGTCAGAAGGTTCTTTGAATGTGATGTTAGAAGGCTGTAGCTCAGTGATGAACTCTCTTTTAGAGAATGGTCGCTGCTACATTAAGTGGTTTAGTTTTAGGGTCCGTTAGTTCAACCCAGTAATGGGTTGCTATCGTTCTTATGGTTTTGACCATAAAGTAGCTGATTGTCGTTTTCCTTCCGAAGTGTGTCGTCGTTGTGGCGTGCAAGGTCATAGGGCACTCAATTGTGTCAATGCGTTAAGTTGCCGAAATTGTGATTTCAAGGTTAAACCGGCAGGTCATCTAATGATGTCAGAAAACTGCCCGGTTTACGCCGGTTTGTTAGCTAGAGCGAATGCTAGACACTAATTATGTTTACATTTGCTCAGCTAAACTGTGGTAGGTCGTATGGTTCTACGTGCGCTTTAGGTCAAACGATAGGTGAGCTTGAGTGTGTTGTGGCACTGATTCAGGAACCATACATCAAACAGATGCATGGTTCAAATAGGTTTGTAAAAAGACAGTCTGTTGCGGGTTTGACTGATGCATTTCAGATTTTCTCCGATGATTGTGGTCAGTCTGCTGTAGTGGTCGCTGATTCAGCGCTTGAATGTCTTCAGGTCACATCTTCTAAATGGGGTGTGGCCGTTTCTGTTGAAGGATATTTCGGTCGGTTTATCTTTGTTAATGTGTACTGCAAATTTTCCGATCCACTGGAAGCCTATATCCAGTTCTTGAGGTCAGTGCACTTGAATGCTTGTAATATTCCATTTATTATAGGGATGGATGCTAACGCCATTTCACCAATGTGGTATAGTAAAATGTCGAGATCTTCGGCAGAATACTCAAGCCATTATCGCGGTGAAATGTTGAGTGAGTGGTGCGCTGCTAATGGTATTAATGTAATTAATCAACCATGTGAGGTTTTTACCTTTTCTGGATCTAACGGTCAAAACGACATTGATGTGAGTCTGCTTAATAATGCAGCCAACAGATTTGTCTTTGATTGGAACGTGATTGAGGGCGTAAGCCTCAGTGATCATAATTTGATAAAGGTGGATGTTTCGTCTGTGGTGGCTGAGCCTGTTGAGTCTGTGGTCCTTCAGAATGTAAGGTGGTTTACAAATGGTGTCTCCTGGTCTGATTACTCTGATTGGATCAGAGAGGAATATACCATGTCTGTCGAAGATTTTAGTTCTTTAGACGTTGATCTTCAGGTAGCTAAGCTAAATGAATGGGTAGGTTCGGTCAATAGAAATAAGCTTCGTAAGGTTAGGAGAAATAGTAATAAAATTAAGTGGTGGAATGTAGACTTGTCTTTAACGATAAGGAAACTTAACACCAATCAGAGAGGAATATGGAACCATTCATGATGGAACCATTGTTGCTAGAGTTAGGGCAATCTTGTGAATGTTCTGCTTATGTTGATGACCTTCTCGTACTTATTGAAGGACAAAGTAGGCTTGAGGTTGAAAATAGGACGTCTGAGAAAATGCAGGTCATCTGGTCATGGGACCAACAAGTAGTTCTGACCATTGAGGTTGGCTCCTTAAAGGGAGTGTCGTGGTGGCTGTGGTTAAAACCCAAATATACGCGGGTAGAATGACTGTATTCATTTCATTACATGTTCATTATATACATTTTCATTATACATTCACTCATTCATTTACACATTTTTTCATTTGTATACTCGTTCATTTGATTACTTTCATTCGATATGGAGTTGCATTTTTCCAACCGGGTGCTGTGACCCATAGATAAGCAGAGGTGTTAGATAGGCGTCGCTCCTCACCAAGGGGGAAATTATATCCAAACATATAACTTCAACTGGTACCGGCGGAATTTCTTACGATTTCCAATGGGGCGTTCATCGGCGCAATATACCGATGCGTGTGTGAAGAACGCCGTGATGTTAAGCCTACACGGCAGGTAATCACGTAAAACTCCGGAACTTCATGTCCCTATTTACCCCAGTTCTTTTTGAACATTCGTTGCGAGCAGACGTGCTTTCATTGTGCGTGTTATTTTTGTGCGCTGTATTGAGTATAAATTTGCTTGTGTTTTGTATAAAATTCGTATTTGAATTTGTGTAAGTGATTTCATTGCTTTGCAAGTTAAATAAGGGTTGGTATTGGTAATTTATTTATTGCCAATAGTGGCTACAAATTGCGCTGTGAGTATTTATTTTTTAAGAAATTTTATTGTATTTGCTCATATTGTAGAATTTTGATGTGCTATTTTTAATAATTCTCATTTGCTTAAATACGTTACTAGTATATAATTGTGTGTGAATTTACGAAATTGTAGGTTTTCCGACATTCCTTGATTTGTGTGGGAATTGCAAAATTGTTGTTTCCCACGGTAATTGATACTGTGTGCGAAATTGCAGAATTGTATTTTCCCACGCTCGTTGATGTTGTGTGTGAATTTGCGAAATTGTTTTTTCCCACGCTCGTTGAAATTGTGTGTGATTTTACGGAATTGTAGTATTTTCTCACATTCTTGATATTGAGTGTTTTGCTGTGCTATTTTTAATAATTCTCATTTGCTTAAATACGTTTTTGAAAAGTGGTTTTCTTCAGGTGGGCATGCTGTTGCCAACAAAGTAGGTAGAGCAGATCAGTCTTACAGTAGTGTTGTTAGTAATACTGCAAATAGCAGTAAGGTAGGCCCTGTAATAGATTCGAAGCAAATGATTAAGCCCACTGAGACGTGGTCGTTGGTTGTTAGAAGTAAGGATGCAAAGGCATCATCTAAAGATGTAGTAAACAAAGTAGTTAGGGAAATAGGTCCCATCTTGGGAGTCAGAATACTTGGTGTTAAGCCATTGAAAAATGGTGAGGCCATAATTCGGACTCCTTCGGTGGCAGAAAGAAAGAAAATAGCCGCTAACACTAAGTTAAATGAAGTAGGGTTAGACGTTTCAGTTAGGGAAACGTTAGGGTCTAAGGTTGTAGTTCAGGGTGTCTATAGTCAGATCTCCCATGATGAGTTCATGCAGGAGTTGTTCGATTTGAATTTTAAGGGAAAAATATCACAGGATGCTTTTGCTAAGAAAGTGAAGTTAGTCAGTCGTCCGTAGGACGCTAAGTCAGAAGGTTCTTTGAATGTGATGTTAGAAGGCTGTAGCTCAGTGATGAACTCTCTTTTAGAGAATGGTCGCTGCTACATTAAGTGGTTTAGTTTTAGGGTCCGTTAGTTCAACCCAGTAATGGGTTGCTATCGTTCTTATGGTTTTGACCATAAAGTAGCTGATTGTCGTTTTCCTTCCGAAGTGTGTCGTCGTTGTGGCGTGCAAGGTCATAGGGCACTCAATTGTGTCAATGCGTTAAGTTGCCGAAATTGTGATTTCAAGGTTAAACCGGCAGGTCATCTAATGATGTCAGAAAACTGCCCGGTTTACGCCGGTTTGTTAGCTAGAGCGAATGCTAGACACTAATTATGTTTACATTTGCTCAGCTAAACTGTGGTAGGTCGTATGGTTCTACGTGCGCTTTAGGTCAAACGATAGGTGAGCTTGAGTGTGTTGTGGCACTGATTCAGGAACCATACATCAAACAGATGCATGGTTCAAATAGGTTTGTAAAAAGACAGTCTGTTGCGGGTTTGACTGATGCATTTCAGATTTTCTCCGATGATTGTGGTCAGTCTGCTGTAGTGGTCGCTGATTCAGCGCTTGAATGTCTTCAGGTCACATCTTCTAAATGGGGTGTGGCCGTTTCTGTTGAAGGATATTTCGGTCGGTTTATCTTTGTTAGTGTGTACTGCAAATTTTCCGATCCACTGGAAGCCTATATCGAGTTCTTGAGGTCAGTGCACTTGAATGCTTGTAATATTCCATTTATTATAGGGATGGATGCTAACGCCATTTCACCAATGTGGTATAGTAAAATGTCGAGATCTTCGGCAGAATACTCAAGCCATTCTCGCGGTGAAATGTTGAGTGAGTGGTGCGCTGCTAATGGTATTAATGTAATTAATCAACCATGTGAGGTTTTTACCTTTTCTGGACCTAACGGTCAAAGCGACATTGATGTGAGTCTGCTTAATAATGCAGCCAACAGATTTGTCTTTGATTGGAACGTGATTGAGGGCGTAAGCCTCAGTGATCATAATGTGATAAAGGTGGATGTTTCGTCTGTGGTGGCTGAGCCTGTTGAGTCTGTGGTCCTTCAGAATGTAAGGTGGTTTACAAATGGTGTCTCCTGGTCTGATTACTCTGATTGGATCAGAGAGGAATATACCATGTCTGTCGAAGATTTTAGTTCTTTGGACGTTGATCTTCAGGTAGCTAAGCTAAATGAATGGGTAGGTTTGGTCAATAGAAATAAGCTTCGTAAGGTTAGGAGAAATAGTAATAAAATTAAGTGGTGGAATGTAGACTTGTCTTTAAAGATAAGGAAACTTAACACCAATCAGAGAGGAATATGGAACCATTCATGATGGAACCATTGTTGCTAGAGTGAGGGCAGTCTTGTGAATGTTCTGCTTATGTTGATGACGTTCTCGTCCTTATTGAAGGACAAAGTAGGCTTGAGGTTGAAAATAGGACGTCTGAGAAAATGGAGATCATCTGGTCATGGGACCAGCAAGTAGTTCTGACCATTGAGGTTGGCTCCTTAAAGGGAGTGTCGTGGTGGCTGTGGTTAAAACCCAAATATACGCGGGTAGAATGACTGTATTCATTTCATTACATGTTCATTATATACATTTTCATTATACATTCACTCATTCATTTACACATTTTTTCATTTGTATACTCGTTCATTTGATTACTTTCATTCGATGTGGAGTTGCATTTTTCCAACCGGGTGCTGTGACCCATAGATAAGCAGAGGTGTTAGGTAGGCGTTGCTCCTCACCAAGGGGGAAGTTATATCCAAACATATAACTTCAACTGGTACCGGCGGAATTTCTTACGATTTCCAATGGGGCGTTCATCGGCGCAATATACCGATGCGTGTGTGAAGAACGCCGTGATGTTAAGCCTACACGGCAGGTAATCACGTAAAACTCCGGAACTTCATGTCCCTATTTACCTCAGTTCTTTTTGAACATTCGTTGCGAGCAGACGTGCTTTCATTGTGCGTGTTATTTTTGTGCGCTGTATTGAGTATAAATTTGCTTGTGTTTTGTATAAAATTCGTATTTTAATTTGTGTAAGTGATTTCATTGCTTTGCAAGTTAAATAAGGGTTGGTGTTGGTAATTTATTTATTGCCAATAGTGGCTACAAATTGCGCTGTGAGTATTTATTTTTTAAGAAATTTTATTGTATTTGCTCATATTGTAGAATTTTGATGTGCTATTTTTAATAATTCTCATTTGCTTAAATACGTTACTAGTATATAATTGTGTGTGAATTTACGAAATTGTAGGTTTTCCGACATTCCTTGATTTGTGTGGGAATTGCAAAATTGTTGTTTCCCACGGTAATTGATACTGTGTGCGAGATTGCAGAATTGTATTTTCCCACGCTCGTTGATGTTGTGTGTGAATTTGCGAAATTGTTTTTTCCCACGCTCGTTGAAATTGTGTGTGATTTTACGGAATTGTAGTATTTTCTCACATTCTTGATATTGAGTGTTTTGCTGTGCTATTTTTAATAATTCTCATTTGCTTAAATACGTTTTTGAAAAGTGGTTTTCTTCAGGTGGGCATGCTGTTGCCAACAAAGTAGGTAGAGCAGATCAGTCTTACAGTAGTGTTGTTAGTAATACTGCAAATAGCAGTAAGGTAGGCCCTGTAATAGATTCGAAGCAAATGATTAAGCCCACTGAGACGTGGTCGTTGGTTGTTAGGAGTAAGGATGCAAAGGCATCATCTAAAGATGTAGTAAACAAGGTAGTTAGGGAAATAGGTCTCACCTTGGGAGTCAGAATACTTGGTGTTAAGCCATTGAAAAATGGTGATGCCATAATTCGGACTCCTTCGGTGGCAGAAAGAAAGAAAATAGCCGCTAACACTAAGTTAAATGAAGTAGGGTTAGACGTTTCAGTTAGGGAAACGTTAGGGTCTAAGGTTGTAGTTCAGGGTGTCTATAGTCAGATCTCCCATGATGAGTTCATGCAGGAGTTGTTCGATTTGAATTTTAAGGGAAAATATCACAGGATGCTTTTGCTAAGAAAGTGAAGTTAGTCAGTCGTCCGTAGGACGCTAAGTCAGAAGGTTCTTTGAATGTGATGTTAGAAGGCTGTAGCTCAGTGATGAACTCTCTTTTAGAGAATGGTCGCTGCTACATTAAGTGGTTTAGTTTTAGGGTCCGTTAGTTCAACCCAGTAATGGGTTGCTATCGTTCTTATGGTTTTGACCATAAAGTAGCTGATTGTCGTTTTCCTTCCGAAGTGTGTCGTCGTTGTGGCGTGCAAGGTCATAGGGCACTCAATTGTGTCAATGCGTTAAGTTGCCGAAATTGTGATTTCAAGGTTAAACCGGCAGGTCATCTAATGATGTCAGAAAACTGCCCGGTTTACGCCGGTTTGTTAGCTAGAGCGAATGCTAGACACTAATTATGTTTACATTTGCTCAGCTAAACTGTGGTAGGTCGTATGGTTCTACGTGCGCTTTAGGTCAAACGATAGGTGAGCTTGAGTGTGTTGTGGCACTGATTCAGGAACCATACATCAAACAGATGCATGGTTCAAATAGGTTTGTAAAAAGACAGTCTGTTGCGGGTTTGACTGATGCATTTCAGATTTTCTCCGATGATTGTGGTCAGTCTGCTGTAGTGGTCGCTGATTCAGCGCTTGAATGTCTTCAGGTCACATCTTCTAAATGGGGTGTGGCCGTTTCTGTTGAAGGATATTTCGGTCGGTTTATCTTTGTTAGTGTGTACTGCAAATTTTCCGATCCACTGGAAGCCTATATCGAGTTCTTGAGGTCAGTGCACTTGAATGCTTGTAATATTCCATTTATTATAGGGATGGATGCTAACGCCATTTCACCAATGTGGTATAGTAAAATGTCGAGATCTTCGGCAGAATACTCAAGCCATTATCGCGGTGAAATGTTGAGTGAGTGGTGCGCTGCTAATGGTATTAATGTAATTAATCAACCATGTGAGGTTTTTACCTTTTCTGGATCTAACGGTCAAAACGACATTGATGTGAGTCTGCTTAATAATGCAGCCAACAGATTTGTCTTTGATTGGAACGTGATTGAGGGCGTAAGCCTCAGTGATCATAATTTGATAAAGGTGGATGTTTCGTCTGTGGTGGCTGAGCCTGTTGAGTCTGTGGTCCTTCAGAATGTAAGGTGGTTTACAAATGGTGTCTCCTGGTCTGATTACTCTGATTGGATCAGAGAGGAATATACCATGTCTGTCGAAGATTTTAGTTCTTTAGACGTTGATCTTCAGGTAGCTAAGCTAAATGAATGGGTAGGTTCGGTCAATAGAAATAAGCTTCGTAAGGTTAGGAGAAATAGTAATAAAATTAAGTGGTGGAATGTAGACTTGTCTTTAACGATAAGGAAACTTAACACCAATCAGAGAGGAATATGGAACCATTCATGATGGAACCATTGTTGCTAGAGTTAGGGCAATCTTGTGAATGTTCTGCTTATGTTGATGACCTTCTCGTACTTATTGAAGGACAAAGTAGGCTTGAGGTTGAAAATAGGACGTCTGAGAAAATGCAGGTCATCTGGTCATGGGACCAACAAGTAGTTCTGACCATTGAGGTTGGCTCCTTAAAGGGAGTGTCGTGGTGGCTGTGGTTAAAACCCAAATATACGCGGGTAGAATGACTGTATTCATTTCATTACATGTTCATTATATACATTTTCATTATACATTCACTCATTCATTTACACATTTTTTCATTTGTATACTCGTTCATTTGATTACTTTCATTCGATGTGGAGTTGCATTTTTCCAACCGGGTGCTGTGACCCATAGATAAGCAGAGGTGTTAGGTAGGCGTTGCTCCTCACCAAGGGGGAAGTTATATCCAAACATATAACTTCAACTGGTACCGGCGGAATTTCTTACGATTTCCAATGGGGCGTTCATCGGCGCAATATACCGATGCGTGTGTGAAGAACGCCGTGATGTTAAGCCTACACGGCAGGTAATCACGTAAAACTCCGGAACTTCATGTCCCTATTTACCTCAGTTCTTTTTGAACATTCGTTGCGAGCAGACGTGCTTTCATTGTGCGTGTTATTTTTGTGCGCTGTATTGAGTATAAATTTGCTTGTGTTTTGTATAAAATTCGTATTTTAATTTGTGTAAGTGATTTCATTGCTTTGCAAGTTAAATAAGGGTTGGTATTGGTAATTTATTTATTGCCAATAGTGGCTACAAATTGCGCTGTGAGTATTTATTTTTTAAGAAATTTTATTGTATTTGCTCATATTGTAGAATTTTGATGTGCTATTTTTAATAATTCTCATTTGCTTAAATACGTTACTAGTATATAATTGTGTGTGAATTTACGAAATTGTAGGTTTTCCGACATTCCTTGATTTGTGTGGGAATTGCAAAATTGTTGTTTCCCACGGTAATTGATACTGTGTGCGAGATTGCAGAATTGTATTTTCCCACGCTCGTTGATGTTGTGTGTGAATTTGCGAAATTGTTTTTTCCCACGCTCGTTGAAATTGTGTGTGATTTTACGGAATTGTAGTATTTTCTCACATTCTTGATATTGAGTGTTTTGCTGTGCTATTTTTAATAATTCTCATTTGCTTAAATACGTTTTTGAAAAGTGGTTTTCTTCAGGTGGGCATGCTGTTGCCAACAAAGTAGGTAGAGCAGATCAGTCTTACAGTAGTGTTGTTAGTAATACTGCAAATAGCAGTAAGGTAGGCCCTGTAATAGATTCGAAGCAAATGATTAAGCCCACTGAGACGTGGTCGTTGGTTGTTAGGAGTAAGGATGCAAAGGCATCATCTAAAGATGTAGTAAACAAGGTAGTTAGGGAATTAGGTCTCACCTTGGGAGTCAGAATACTTGGTGTTAAGCCATTGAAAAATGGTGATGCCATAATTCGGACTCCTTCGGTGGCAGAAAGAAAGAAAATAGCCGCTAACACTAAGTTAAATGAAGTAGGGTTAGACGTTTCAGTTAGGGAAACGTTAGGGTCTAAGGTTGTAGTTCAGGGTGTCTATAGTCAGATCTCCCATGATGAGTTCATGCAGGAGTTGTTCGATTTGAATTTTAAGGGAAAAATATCACAGGATGCTTTTGCTAAGAAAGTGAAGTTAGTCAGTCGTCCGTAGGACGCTAAGTCAGAAGGTTCTTTGAATGTGATGTTAGAAGGCTGTAGCTCAGTGATGAACTCTCTTTTAGAGAATGGTCGCTGCTACATTAAGTGGTTTAGTTTTAGGGTCCGTTAGTTCAACCCAGTAATGGGTTGCTATCGTTCTTATGGTTTTGACCATAAAGTAGCTGATTGTCGTTTTCCTTCC
>NW_024032277.1:0-11000 GCF_002237135.1 Teleopsis dalmanni | reverse complement strand
CCTAAGAATTTGTGCTATCATTTGTTGCTATATTTATTATTGCAATGACTGCTGTTAGTGCAGTTGTTGTTATTATTGTTGTTGGTAAGAAAGATCATTCAATTTGCATGAAATACTAACGCCAACATCGCCACCGATAAGTGCTATTTAGTTCAAGCCAACGACGAATTGTTGCTGCAACAAGTAAAGCAAAGCGAAATAAGAAGAACGCACTTGTACTATAGCAACAAGGCGCATAGTCAGTCCACCAGTTAAAGCCGCTTGGCTGTTATGCTCGTATTGCATCATGTTGCTGTCTACAGTTCTGCAATTTAGTTCTTGTTGTTACTTGTTAAGTTAACCTGAGGGCTAATATTAATTTTCTACAGCTTCTTCAGCAGTTGATGATGCCACTTTGGTAAATGCATTTTGCGATTGCTACATATGCCAGCAGCCAGCAGCCAGGAACCAGCAGCCAGGAACCAGCAACCATAAGCGTAAAGCGCGAAAGCAAAGAAAATAAATAAAAGCGTTTACTAGAGCATTTAAAATTCTTGCAACGTTTACTTAAATTAAAATAATAAAAGCAAAAAAAACAAAACAAAACAATAAAAAAATAAAAATGCATCCACAACCAACAACCAACAAATTAAAAGATATAAATTTTTGGAAGCAGTAAAGAAAGCAGTACAACAACAAACAAGCCGTGCAACATCTAAATCGAAGCAAGTCAACTAAATTGAATACAGCCAATGTGCACGTAAATAAGTATTCGCTTTACACTCCACTTTGGTAGATGGTAGATGGAAGATGGTTAAAGTAAGACCACCCAGATTTATAGCAACACTTGCTCTCAAATAATTACCAAACATACGTATATGAATTTATGGATTTATGGATGGACGGGTGGATGAGGTTTATAAATGTATAAATGTGCATATACATGCAGATTTGTATATACAAATAAAATATGTATATTCATTATGTGGCAATGCTTACAAGGAAGTTCAAAAAATGTTGATAAGCTCACAAAAAATTTCTAACCGCTAACATTTCATTTGTGTTTGTGCATGTAAACATTGTAAAAAATTTTTATAAGAATTCAAAAGAGTCCGAATGCATAAATGCATACAAATTATGTCATTTGGTTTGAACAAATTTGTTGTTTAAATCGTTCATTAGCATAACATGATGTCAACATATTTACAACAGTAAATGTTGTGTTGTTGCTGCTATTATCGAATTTGTGCGCGTGCGTGTTTGCATAGTTTTTTAATATTTCATATTGTTGTTGTTTTGCTTATATTTGTTTTGTTTTTGTATATTCTTACCATTTTTGTTTTGGTTACGATTTTCTCATAGAAAGACACTAATAATAAAGCAAGCATAAGACATTTTTTTATAAAAAAACAGAACGAATAATAAAGGCTCTAAGCAAAACAAAACCAAACAAGTATTAACAGAAAATAGTAAAACAGCAAAATTACCCAAGTTGCCTACTTTTTCTCATAGAGATAAAACTCGGCAACAAAAACATAAACAACAACAGCAGTTAAAGCTACATCATTTACAACAGTTGTTACTGACTATTGCCATAATTTTTAGGCCACTTAGTTTGTGTGTAAACTTTTGTTTCTATTTTTGATGTTATTTTTATTGTTGTTGTTGTTGTTTTTGCTGTTTCTGCTGTTTCTGTTGTGCATATAAAAACAACTAAGAAACCAGCTGCTACAACTACTGATGCTGCCGTTGTCATTTTAGCTGTTTTAGTTGTTGTTTTTGTTGCAGCGCTAGTTCGCAATATGTATAAATGCATGAAAAATTTACCATATAAATTAATTTTTAATAGTAAATACAACGAATATAGTTTTATTTTGTGAAAATTTTCAAGGAATTATTTTCTTTTTAATTTAATTAATATTAAAACATTAATATATTGTTATATGATGTTATACTCAATCAATCAAGTGCAGTTTTTGTTTGAAATTTGTATAGTAACATAAACGTATACATAAACCCACCAAAATATTGTTTATAAACATGTTGGCGGAAACAATCTACAAGCAATAAGTTTAAAAGATTATAATAAAATGATGAAGGGTGTAAATGTTATCATTAATATGCACATTTAGCTTTCCAATATATCTTGTTATATTTTTTGTATCAACTTCCCAAGGCTCCTATAAAGTTCCTTTTAAATACTAAATATCTAGTCTGAAATATTATAGTATAAATATTTCGTTTCAATGTTATATTAACAATGTTATTCTTGAGGTGAAAAAATTATAATAAATGCTGAAGCCCATATTAACCAATTTATTGGTTACTAAATAGAACTACTGTTGAAAAGCATTTTTAAACAAAAAAGATGTAAATACGAAAGTTCAGCTTTAAGGTTCATTAACACAGGACAATTCTGGCAACTTTTGTGCCAGAATAGCCAAAATCTTACAAACGGTCTTCTGGTCCATCTTGCGAAAGACTTATAACGATCTTTGCCAGAATTGCCCTGTAAATGTTATTAAGTACTATATTCTAAGTTAATATATATGAGTCATTTTTCCAGTTAAGATCTTTTGAACAGTGACTAGTTTCAGAAGAAGATTTTTTCGTAAATACTTTCTCTTATTTTTTAAAAGTATGACTTTTTCGTATTAGTTGACGCTTATTTGAACATTAACTTACTAGATATAAGTAGTTACTAATGAAGAGTTTATGTTGTTCAATTGGTTTGTTAGACCACAAATATCATATCATACTAGTATTAAGTTTCCCTATTTCGAACGTAATTTAATTTCCGCTAGTAAGCAGAATATCAAGAGTAAGAATTTCTGCTAAACAAAATATTGCTGTCAGTTACATTACGGTACTCAGGTTTCCACTAATGTTTCCACGTAAACTTTTAATGCCGTCATAGTGTAAGCCCTTTCCTAAACATGACTTTCTCCAGCTAACTTTCTTTACGTAACTTGCGTAACATAAATTAATCTAAACATAATTTTTGTAACCTAAACAGATCTTAAATTACTTTCTTGTCATTGTAATTATCAAAATTAATATAAAATTAATTATAGGCCACACTTCCCTATTTTTTGATGATTCTACATGTATAATGAAAAACTATTATCTCCTTATATGTTTAATCATTGTAAAATAAATTATCTTCATATTGTTTTAATATAATAGGAAATGACATTGAATTGCAGATTGAAACATAACATTGAAGTTAAAAAATTTAGTGCAGCAAATTAAATAAATAATTAATAATTGAGTGTAAACGATTTCAACTAACATTATTTGGTGTGTTTTTGTCTAAGTATTACTTCGCGAATAGCTTTATTATATTTACATATCTACATACCGACATACATACATACATATCTCAGTACTGTATCCTTATATATACTTAAAATAAATTTTTCTTATATATATGAAAAATATTATGGATCTTAAAGATCACTAACCCAAAACCACTTTTCTTTCTTAAAATATTTCTTTTGGCATATTTGGCAATTAAGAGCTTATAAATGAACCAATTAAAATTCTAATGAAATTTATTTAACATTTCAACTACTTCAGAACTGAAAACATCAAATAATGTACGCAAATTCTGAATATAAATCTTTTTTAAATATATGTGTGGAGTAGATACATAGAGTAGACACATTTCTTTTTCAACAAGCTTATTGAGTTTATACATCAATAAATAAAAATTTATATAAACAAGTAATTTATTTAAAGCTGTACAAATTGAATTTAAAAAAAATATAATTTTTAAAATTGAAAATTAATGACAATATTTACTCGTTTGTATGGATTTCAATACTTTATTGGCAGTTAAGTAAAGTTCACTTCTTTTGGATTCACAGGCACTTAAAGTCAACCAAATTGAATTTGCATGCAATCAACTTGCTTACAAAATGCACTTCATCAGCTCTTATAACCAAAATCGCTTTGCGGTACCATTTACAGATACTTTATGGCAACAGCAAAGAGTTCTAAAAAATATAAAAAAATTAACTCGTACTCAATAAAAAAGTACTAAAACTGGCATAAGGCAAATTGACAATTTTATTTGCAATTTAAAATAAAAACCCACATAAAGTATTGTATATTTGTATATTTTTTTTAAAACAATTAAATTACTATTTTCAAAGGCACAGAAACAAAAATTGTCTACAGTCCAATATTAGCTGCCACAGCAGGAAAAACATAAATAATTCTAAAAAACTCAAATAAAAAACTCCGAGTATTAAAATTGCAACAGTAATCATCATCATTAGCCAAAACCATCTTTGGGTAAACAGTACAACCCTGTTTGCATAATAATGAAGGCAAAACCAATTCCAATAACAGCATTGACAACATTGACAGCACTGACAACTGTAACAACTATAACAACACCAACGTTAGCAACATTAAAAACTGTGCAACAATTGCGTAGATTGCAGTACGCGCACATTCCGTTTAAATCTTGAAAATACATTCATACATTCGTTTCTCAAATTATTCCGATTTTGTCAATTTTGGCTTAAACAGCTCCTGTTATTACCAGTAATTCAACTACTCGCAGTACAAACATTTATGTGCCTAAATAAAGATGTTTTCATTTTTATTCCATATGCATTTTTTTATATTGTTTTCCAATCCGGTAGCTTCTTGTATTTTTTTTTTTGCAAAAAAAGATTTAATTATGAGTATAACAGTGAAGTGGTGATTATAAATAATAAACCAAAAATAAAGTATATGTCCAGTGCTAATATGAACATATTTTTAAACAACATTTTTTTTACATTTTAAAACATATTATTTATTAAGATATTATATCTTTTCATAATCTGCCTTTATGGTTTGCATCTATTACATTTCGTTTGTAGTTTGGAATATTTATCAATAATAATTCGTTAGATACAACTTTAAGCAGATATTACAGCTATGCCGAATGGTTATAATATAAATAAAAACTTTTTCATTAAATACTTACCAGAGTTGCATACATTTCCATAATAAAAAGTATGTCACTCATACGCTCTGTGAACTCCATTGTTAACAAAGTCAAACACAACACAGATTAAAAGAATATTCTTAATATTCTTAATAATCTTATATAAACACAAGTCTTATGGTTAATAAACTCCGTTACTCCATTGTATCTATGGTCGCTTAAAGTATACGACTACATAAGTTAACTGAAGTTATAAAGGATATATTGTTGTATCGAGTGATCGTGTTAAAAGACTACACCGCTAAAATCCGTTTATACCTTACGATCAGCTTAGTAACTGCGTAATGAATTAATCTTATAAAATAACTTCATCGCTTTGGCAGTCTCGATCTTAGAGTCTTCATATACAGTAGTCAAACAGTAATCCAATTTAGTGAATGGATTCTTGCACAGCCCATTCGTTAATTCGAAAATAGTTAAGTTACATAAATATGTTAAATAAAGAAATGTAGATTTAGTTTTCAATACTTAATTTAAATTAACTTATATAAACTTCTTACTTTCATAATTTCGGTCTTATGAGTTATTTATTTAACAATTTTTTTTATTGATACGCAGATTTTCGATAAGACTATATAGCGATATTACATGCTCCTCACTTTCTCTCTCTCTCTCTCTCTCTCTCTCTCTCTCTCGCTCTCTCTCACTCTCTTTCTTTTCTTCTAATTAAATTTTTTATTTAACTTTGTCTTGCCATATTATATATATGCTAAATGTTTAAACTCTTCTTATAATAAAAATGACGTTAGTTTTATTCTCGCTGATATTTATATTCACTCTTCTAAACCCTCATTATAGTGTCAGTTGACTATGACATAACTCAAAACTTCCAAACAAAAAAGAATTGTACTAAGATAAGATACCATGGAGAAAACTTAGTGATCCCTTATAATACAAAATTAAATCTACAAAAAAAAAAATAACTTAATTAGGTGCGCGTATTTAATGTGAGAAAATATCAAAGGCTGACATATAAAAGTATTGTCGCAGCGGGCAACTTTCAATCTTCTATTTTTATTAAACATAATTATTTTATTTGCAAGCGGGGGTCGTTCTTTGGGCTTTGAACATATGCGGAGCACACCTACAATCAGAAAAGCATAACAGGGCCACAATAATTGTAGTCAAAACACGATTAAACTCATGGAGCATGTATCTAAAAATATGGTACATATTTAATTACTATGCGCCGCAATTCTTGCTGATATATACTTTGCAACGCTCGCAGCTGGGCGCGTTTGGTGGCTGTTGGTGGTTAATACCTTTGTCTAAAGCCGCCACGCACTTTCGACTCTTTCCTTACTCGTACGCACGTTTCGACTATTAAATATTTTACTAGATTTATTTAAAAAAAAATTTTGAAAACACCAAAATTTTCGATATGTGCTTTGGAAAGCACTTAATTTTGTCAAGCGCCGCCGTCTATATTAAGCAAGCTTACAGCGATTTGGAGATTTGAGGGTCTACATCTCTTTACGGCTCCTCACCGAAATTGTACAAAATTACAAGTATGAAAATAATTAAAATTTTAATCACAATTTTGCGGTGTTTTTTGTTCACTTCACTATACATCTTAGCCAATTTTGTGTTGCGCTGTACTTTTTCACAATTTTCTTGTTCTTTAATTTTTTTTATTCGGTTCATTTTTTTTATTTTGTTAGAGATATCAAATTTTTATTAGCGTGAGAAATAACATTTATTTTTTAACTAAAATCATAAGGGTCAACATTGCCAGAATACCAGTGCGAGCAGAAAGAAAATAAAGTACACACACAAACACATCTCCAACTATCTGGAAGATATAATAAAATTTGTACTAATGATTTATGTTAGAAAGTATTTTCTCCTTTAATGGAACACGTTAACCAACTGCGCTAATGCTGAGCAGTTCGCTGTGATGAGACTCGTAGTTGCATCTTTGATGACTTCCATTACATATGAGGCGAAAATAGAATTTTATGTCAGGAAAATTGCGAATAAAATTTGCTACTTTCTTGGAAATACAAGTATTTGTATCTCATCATTAACTATTATTATTGAAGTAAAAGTGTATAGGAAAAGTTTATAATGATTTTGTTTTTAGCTTTATGCATTGTTGAGGGCATTGATTGATAAAATGAATGTTGTTATTATTTCGTATTATCTTATAAAATTTTTTTACCATCAAATAATAGCTTAAATTATTTTTAGTAATACCTATTGGTACTAAACTCCAACCAACACTAATGTACCCTACAAACTAGAACCGCCACTAGATTTTACCGAATTTATTTATTTTGGAACTAAATTTTTATATAAGAAATTTATATTATTTATAGCAAACCTTAACATTCTATTAACATTTATAAATGCTTGTAGTGCATAATGATTATCACTTTTGGCATCAGACAATATTGAAAATATTGTAATTAATTATTTTAAAAGGTTTATTAATTATAAAATAAAATTGTATTAAATTTTAAATTAAAAATTTAAACAATATTTTTATAAATCAAAATCTTTTCAAATAGTATATGATCAAAGTGTAGCGCTTTCTGCACTGGAGTCTTTACCCTTTCCCCTCTATATCATACATTATTTTTTACTATATTGTTGTTATAATTGTTGTTGTTATAATTGTTGGCAACGAATGATTTTGGATTTTTTAATAAGTTTTCCGTCTCGGAAGCGTGCAAAAGGCAAACCTGTGAAATGTATTGTATAAGCAAATAAACGGACTGACGTGTGCCCCCTGCCAAAAGACGACAGAAATGACGAAATATTTATTTGAAATGTTTCATGTTCATAATTTATGTGCAGTTTAATTTTGAAAACAAGATATTAAGACAGAATTTTACAAAAAAATCTATAAATTTAAAAATATATCAACACACAACCACCACACATGCTAGACTTACGTCTAGAAAATCCAAAGAAAAAAGTATAATGTGACAAAATTTATTTGTGGGGTGAAAATATTTAAACTAATGTATGCACATCTCCCTATCTGCTCAAGAATAGATTCAATAATTTTTCGTTGAAGTTTTAAGCTGGCAACACCTTTTATAATTACCTTTAAAATTATAGGACAGAGGCAGTATAATTGTTGCATTGCTATCTAATTATTGTTGTCATTATTTATTTAACTAATTTAATTTCATATTTCAATTTGATTTAACTACTTCATGTTGCATATACTTTATTTAATATTTTTTGGAGTAAAGAATTAAAAGAAAGCACTACTTTTTCTCAACATGCGACTTTCATTTTGTTTATTTTTTTCTTTGTGTTCGTTTTTATTCTTTGTGCAGCTGGCAAGTGTTAAATAAATGGCGCCATACTGCGGTGGAGAAGTTTGTTGTTGTTGATAGTACGCTTCGTCGTTTTACTGAGTTGAGATCAAAGGTATAGAATTGCGCAAAATCCCTTCAAAAAAGCGATGCCAGCGTGATTTGTTGTTATTTTCCTTGTTCTTATTGCTTTTATTATTTCAATTTTGAAGTGTGTTTGCTGCTGCAACCACCTATCACGGCGTTAGCATTATTGTAGCATTGTTAGACAGCGGTGAGATGCTGTGGGATGTGGTATGTGGTTTATTTTGATTATCGCGGTGATTTCAGTATAACCAAGTTGCATTAATATACAATAATGTATGGTTATATTTTTTAAATTTATATTCGAATTATTTGTTGTAATATACAAACAGCAGACAGGATTATGTTCATATCCATAATGGAATAATTTTTTTTATTTGAAACTAATTATTTGAATATACTAAAAATAATAATTGAATAAAATAATAATCGTTGAAAATATCTTTTTCAATAATTTTTCAATAATATATCATCGCAAGGTAAATTGATCATCATCAAACTAGACGGAAAATCATGAAACTAGATGATGAATTTATATTAAATCAGAGTAATAGGATTCAGCCTATCATAATATTTAAGGTTCAAAAACTTTAGGTAATTATATTTTTCCAAATTGATATTCATTTTATAATAAAGCAAATAAAAATGTTATTTATATAATTAAATCGATAAAATTTTGAATCAAAATTGTCTTAGAAATAGTTGCAAAGGTGAAAAATAGACTAACTTCCATAAACGTAACATTTATTTATTCTTAAATAAATATGTTAACACCATATTTTAAAAGACAATTAATAAATCATAATACTTTCTTTAGCAAATACTTTTCTAATTCAATGAAGAATTAATAATTATACAAATTTTAAATATTTGAACAAGAAACTTTCATCAAATTCGAAATATAAATTTTTAAAATTGCCCCAATTGCGAAAAACTTTCATTTGAATTGCAAGATTCTTTTATATAAATAAATAAATAATATTTAAATATAAAAAAAAAACAAAAACTTACAAAGTTGCTTAATTGCCGTAGAAAATTTAATTTGAAAATAAATACACTTTTCTCTTTACCTGCCGCTCTTTTCTACATATCATATCTTCAGCCGTAATAACCCGATTCCCATCCACACACTTTCATCTTTGCAATTAACACGAGCATTCATTTTAGTGATTGAATTAAAATAACTGTTTACACTAATGACGACTGCCAGACGCTCTGCTCGTAATTCGTAGAATAAAAATTAAGCGCGTAGATTGAGAAAATTTATATGTTGAAGTAGAAGAGCTAATGGCAGCGCTATTGGCTCAGCATATAGTACTCCAACAATATAGTTCATCAAATTCGAAAATCGAAAATCGAACAGCAGTACTTGTATTTACATTATATTTAACTTAAAATAAAAAGTAAAAAACGCTCCTTGAAAACAAAACTAAATTAAACTAAACTAAAGAATCAAAAAGTTTCATCCATTAAATATCATCAAAACACAAAACCAACAAAAAAGGCGATTTCAAAAAAAAAATACAAAATCAAGTATAGAATCATCGACTTTATGAAATATTATATATAGAATACTTGTAATGGCGAAGTTCTTCGCAAGGGTTTTTTTGGTATTTGTCGGTGCACTCCAATGGTGCTGTACACTGCTTTACTTGGCTTGTCTTGTCTTGCTACAATTTGTTGCGGCATATAAAATAAGTTGCCGGCTGTTTTTAATTAATTGTAATTGTCGATGAAAGATTAATTTGGTTGCGCTTCAACGGCGCTTGGCTCTACTCCGGCACACAGACACACAAACACATATGCACTTGGTCCAAAATACATTGATAAACCAAAATACATGTACCAGTGTGGGAGTTCCATGGGGTTCGTTGTTGTTATTATTGCTTTGTTTTTATTTTACTTTGTGTTATTTTATTTTCAATATATCAAATATATCTATTTTGTATAATTCACTTTTGAAAACAATTTAAATTCTAAAGAAATGACCTTTCTTGTCTACGCTTTACGCTGTGCCATCATCATCAGTGTTGATATCACTTTACGCTTAAAGATTTACAGTTTTTATTGATTTTTAGCTAAAATGTGGCAACGTCGCTGTAATTTATTGTTGCGAGTTATGTAGAAATGTTCTTTCAAAATTTTAACATAGATTTTGTTATTAAAGATTTTGGTGAAAACAAAAAATTTATTTCTTTATTTATAATTTAATTTGTTTAAATACCTTACCCTAAAGTAAAATTCAAATAACTTTGTAAAGAACCTTTTTTTTTTTCTCTCAAGCCGGGGTTTTTCTCGCCGGATCCCAGAGTCGTTACAAGAATATTTTTTCTCTGTAACCCTGAATCGTTCGAATAATAATTTTCAAGCCACTTAATTGTTTTTAATTTCTTTATTATATTTTTTTTTCGGAATTTATTTTACAATATTTATAACTTATTTGCTAATAAAATATATAATACATATTAAGAATTATAATAAGAAATTTTAATTAATGGTGGATTTGGAACCAACACTACCGACAAGGCTGTGTTGCTTAGGAACAGTGTTACCGATAGGGCTACACTGATGAACTTGGAACCAATGCTACCGACAAGGCTGCGTTGCTAAGGAACAGCGTTACCGATTGGGCTACACTGATGAGCTTGGAACCAACGCTACCG
>NW_024032276.1:0-11010 GCF_002237135.1 Teleopsis dalmanni | reverse complement strand
AATACGTTTGCCTACGATCTCTGCTGGAAACACTAAATCTTCTAAAATAAAATACACAGCAGTTAAACTACGCGAACGGATTATTGCACCGTCTTGTTTTTACGAAAACTTTGTAATTACTCGTTCACTATCTAAGTCTTTACGATGCTGATATAACTCCTCTTCCTCTTCAAGTGGTCCTTGCAAACCCATATGAAATATTTTTCTCATCCACCAGAAACTCCATCACGAAAATATATTAGCGGTTGAGTAGGGATTCTTTGGGCGTTCAATTTTTCTTCTAGTCCGATTCATGTTAAATTTCTTTATTTACAGTTACGTTTGGTTATGATAAACCAAAAATGTAGTAATAAATTCGAAGTTAAAGAAATGAAGATAACCGACACGAGCACCACTCAATATGATAAATGCAACAAAAATTTTTTAAATCGTGAATAACAGTAAATAGCAATGCAAAAAATTTACAATATTTTTTCAATGTTATAACAAAACTTTATAGACAATGTACGGTAAAATTACGCGTACTCGTTCTCGTATTCGTACAACAGAAATTATTTTCAAATAATTCCTTATGCAAATCATGCAAAATTGTTATATTATTCTGTTTAATGAATTATTATTATATAGACATATTGAATTAATTGCTGCAAGTTAATTGCTAGACTCATTAAATTTGATGAATGTTACCAATATATGAAGCGTAAACGAAACATTGGACCACTAATTTTAAACAGCAAAAAACACAAGTGCAAAAAAGATTTAATGAAATAAGTGTTATTTAACACTTACTTTGTGCTCAATGGTCGTTTGTAGATTCTTATCCAAATGCACCTTTATAATTTGGGTGCCATCCAATTTGGCACGAATACGTTTGCCTACGATCTCTGCTGGAAACACTAAATCTTCTAAAATAAAATACACAGCAGTTAAACTACGCGAACGGATTATTGCACCGTCTTGTTTTTACGAAAACTTTGTAGTTACTCGTTCACTATCTAAGTCTTTACGGTGCTGATATAAGTCTTCCTCTTCAAGTGGTCCTTGCAAACCCTTATGAAATATTTTTCTCATCCACCAGTAACTCCATCTCGAAAATATATTAGCGGTTGAGTAGGGATTCTTTGAGCGTTCAATTTTTCTTCTAGTCCGATTCATGTTAAATTTCTTTATTTACAGTTACGTTTGATTATGATAAACCAAAAATGTAGTAATAAATTCGAAGTTCAAGAAATGAAGATAACCGACACGAGCACCACTCAATATGGTAAATGCAACAAAAATTTTTTAAATAGTGAATAATAGTAAATAGCAATGCAAAAAATTTACAATATTTTTTCAATGTTACAACAAAACTTTATAGACAATGTACGGTAATTACGCGTACTCGTTCTCGTATTCGTACACCAGAAATTATTTTCAAATAATTCCTTATGCAAATCATGCAAAATTGTTATATTATTCTGTTTAATGAATTATTATTATTAAGACATATTGAATTAATTGCTGCAAGTTAATTGCTACACTCATTAAATTTGATGAATGTTACCAATATATGAATAAGCTACAATTCAGTTTGAGCAATGAAGCGTAAACGAAACATTGGACCACTAATTTTAAACAGCAAAAAACACAAGTGCAAAAAAAGATTTAATGAAATAAGTGTTATTTAACACTTACTTTGTGCTCAATGGTCGTTTGTAGATTCTTATCCAAATGCACCTTTATAATTTGGGTGCCATCAAATTTGGCACGAATACGTTTGCCTACGATCTCTGCTGGAAACACTAAATCTTCTAAAATAAAATACACAGCAGTTAAACTACGCGAACGGATTATTGCACCGTCTTGTTTTTACGAAAACTTTGTAGTTACTCGTTCACTATCTAAGTCTTTACGGTGCTGATATAACTCTTCCTCTTCAAGTGGTCCTTGCAAACCCTTATGAAATATTTTTCTCATCCACCAGAAACTCCATCTCGAAAATATATTACCGGTTGAGTAGGGATTCTTTGGGCGTTCAATTTTTCTTCTAGTCCGATTCATGTTAAATTTCTTTATTTACAGTTACGTTTGGTTATGATAAACCAAAAATGTAGTAATAAATTCGAAGTTCAAGAAATGAAGATAACCGACACGAGCACCACTCAATATGGTGAATGCAACAAAAATTTTTTAAATCGTGAATAACAGTAAATAGCAATGCAAAAAATTTACAATATTTTTTCAATGTTACAACAAAACTTTATAGACAATGTACGGTAATTATGCGTACTCGTTCTCGTATTCGTACAACAGAAATTATTTTCAAATAATTCCTTATCCTTATGCAAATCATGCAAAATTGTTATATTATTCTGTTTAATGAATTATTATTATTAAGACATATTGAATTAATTGCTGCAAGTTAATTGCTACACTCATTAAATTTGATGAATGTTACCAATATATGAATAAGCTACAATTCAGTTTGAGCAATGAAGCGTAAACGAAACATTGGACCACTAATTTTAAACAGCAAAAAACACAAGTGCAAAAAAAGATTTAATGAAATAAGTGTTATTTAACACTTACTTTGTGCTCAATGGTCGTTTGTAGATTCTTATCCAAATGCACCTTTATAATTTGTGTGCCATCCAATTTGGCACAAATACATTTGCCTACGATCTCTGCTGGAAACACTAAATCTTCTAAAGCAAAATACACAGCAGTTAAACTACGCGAACGATTATTGCACCGTCTTGTTTTTACGAAAACTTTGTAGTTACTCGTTCACTATCTAAGTCTTTACGGTGCTGATATAAGTCTTCCTCTTCAAGTGGTCCTTGCAAACCCTTATGAAATATTTTTCTAATCCACCAGAAACTCCATCTCGAAAATATATTAGCGGTTGAGTAGGGATTCTTTGGGCGTTCAATTTTTCTTCTAGTCCGATTCATGTTAAATTTCTTTATTTACAGTTACGTTTGATTATGATAAACCAAAAATGTAGTAATAAATTCGAAGTTCAAGAAATGAAGATAACCGACACGAGCACCACTCAATATGGTAAATGCAACAAAAATTTTTTAAATCGTGAATAACAGTAAATAGCAATGCAAAAAATTTACAACACTTTTTCAATGTTACAACAAAACTTTATAGACAATGTACGATAATCACGCGTACTCGTTCTCGTATTCGTACAACAGAAATTATTTTCAAATAATTCCTTATGCAAATCATGCAAAATTGTTATATTATTCTGTTTAATGAATTATTATTATTTAGACATATTGAATTAATTGCTGCAAGTTAATTGCTAGACTCATTAAATTTGATGAATGTTACCAATATATGAATGAGCTACAATTCAGTTTGAGCAATGAAGCGTAAACGAAACATTGGACCACTAATTTTAAACAGCAAAAACCACAAGTGCAAAAAAAAGATTTAATGAAATAAGTGTTATTTAACACTTACTTTGTGCTCAATGGTCGTTTGTAGATTCTTATCCAAATGCACCTTTATAATTTGGGTGCCATCCAATTTGCCACAAATACATTTGCCTACGATCTCTGCTGGAAACACTAAATCTTCTAAAATAAAATACACAGCAGTTAAACTACGCGAACGGATTATTGCACCGTCTTGTTTTTACGAAAACTTTGTAGTTACTCGTTCACTATCTAAGTCTTTACGGGGCTGATATAAGTCTTTCTCTTCAAGTGGTGCAAACCCTTATGAAATATTTTTCTCATCCACCAGTAACTCCATCTCGAAAATATATTAGCGGTTGAGTAGGGATTCTTTGAGCGTTCAATTTTTCTTCTAGTCCGATTCATGTTAAATTTATTTATTTACAGTTACGTTTGATTATGATAAACCAAAAATGTAGTAATAAATTCGAAGTTCAAGAAATGAAGATAACCGACCGAGCACCCACTCAATATTGTAATGCAACAAAATTTTTTAAATTGTGAATAACAGTAAATAGCAATGCAAAAAATTTACAATATTTTTTCAATGTTACAACAAAACTTTATAGACAATGTACGGTAATTATGCGTACTCGTTCTCGTATTCGTACAACAGAAATTATTTTCAAATAATTCCTTATCCTTATGCAAATCATGCAAAATTGTTATATTATTCTGTTTAATGAATTATTATTATTTAGACAAATTGAATTAATTGCTGCAAGTTAATTGCTAGACTCATTAAATTGATGAATGTTACCAATATTGAAATGAGCTACAATTCAGTTTGAGCAATGAAGCGTAAAACGAAACATTGGACCACTAATTTTAAACAGCAAAAAACACAAGTTCAAAAAAAGATTTAATGAAATAAGTGTTATTTAACACTTACTTTGTGCTCAATGGTCGTTTGTAGATTCTTATCCAAATGCACCTTTATAATTTGGGTGCAATCCAATTTGGCACGAATACGTTTGCCTACGATCTCTGCTGGAAACACTAAATCTTCTAAAATAAAATACACAGCAGTTAAACTACGCGAACGGATTATTGCACCGTCTTGTTTTTACGAAAACTTTGTAGTTACTCGTTCACTATCTAAGTCTTTACGGTGCTGATATAACTCTTCCTCTTCAAGTGGTCCTTGCAAACCCTTATGAAATATATTTCTCATCCACCAGAAACTCCATCTCGAAAATATATTAGCGGTTGAGTAGGGATTCTTTGGGCGTTCAATTTTTCTTCTAGTCCGATTGATGTTAAATTTCTTTATTTACAGTTACGTTTGATTATGATAAACCAAAAATGTAGTAATAAATTCGAAGTTCAAGAAATGAAGATAACCGACACGAGCACCACTCAAATATGGTAAATGCAACAAAAATTTCTTAAATCGTGAATAACAGTAAATAACAATGCAAAAAATTTACAATATTTTTTCAATGTTACAACAAAACTTTATAGACAATGTACGGTAATTATGCGTACTCGTTCTCGTATTCGTACAACAGAAATTATTTTCAAATAATTCCTTATCCTTATGCAAATCATGCAAAATTGTTATATTATTCTGTTTAATGAATTATTATTATTAAGACATATTGAATTAATTGCTGCAAGTTAATTGCTACACTCATTAAATTTGATGAATGTTACCAATATATGAATAAGCTACAATTCAGTTTGAGCAATGAAGCGTAAACGAAACATTGGACCACTAATTTTAAACAGCAAAAAACACAAGCGCAAAAAAAGATTTAATGAAATAAGTGTTATTTAACACTTACTTTGTGCTCAATGGTCGTTTGTAGATTCTTATCCAAATGCACCTTTATATATAATTTGGGTGCCATCCAATTTGGCACGAATACGTTTGCCTACGATCTCTGCTGGAAACACTAAATCTTCTAAAATAAAATACACAGCAGTTAAACTACGCGAACGGATTATTGCACAGTCTTGTTTTTACGAAAACTTTGTAGTTACTCGTTCACTATCTAAGTCTTTACGGTGCTGATATAAGTCTTCCTCTTCAAGTGGTCCTTGCAAACCCTTATGAAATATTTTTTTCATCCACCAGAAACTCCATCTCGAAAATATATTAGCGGTTGAGTAGGGATTCTTTGGGCGTTCAATTTTTTCTTCTAGTCCGATTCATGTTAAATTTCTTTATTTACAGTTACGTTTGATTATGATAAACCAAAAATGTAGTAATAAATTCGAAGTTCAAGAAATGAAGATAACCGACACGAGCACCACTCAATATGGTAAATGCAACAAAAATTTTTTAAATCGTGAATAACAGTAAATAGCAATGCAAAAAATTTACAATATTTTTTCAATGTTACAACAAAACTTTATAGACAATGTACGGTAATTACGCGTACTCGTTCTCGTATTCGTACAACAGAAAATAAATTATTATTTTCAAATAATTATTATTATTTTATTTTCAAATAATTCCTTATGCAAATCATGCAAATTTGTTATATTATTCTGTTTAATGAATTATTATTATTTAGACATATTGAATTAAGAGAATGTTTTTATTTAATTTGTATGTTTCGTATTTTTTTTCATAGTAATGAAAAATTTTTATTGTGATCAGAATAAAAAAAACACTAAACAAAAACTAATGTTATACAAAATAGATAATAAAAAAAATAATTACTAAAGCTTTTACGCACGTGTGCAAATGTAAACAAAAGAAACTTTTTATAGATGTTAATGATTGGGTTTAATAAAACTAAAAACTTTTTTTAAATGTAATATGCTCTTTAAACATTCTGCACATATATAAGTATTTTGAGAAATGTGACAACATTGCATTTATGATGAAATCCATCAAATTATGTTTGTGTATGTTTATGAGAGAACAAATAGTAGAATGAATAAAAATTAAGCAAGAAAATATATTTTCTACAGTATAAGATAAATACATACGTAGAAACACACATATATATGATACATATGCATACAGAGAAAAATCACGGAAAAGTAAAGTTTCGGAAAGTAAATTTATAGAAGACAAAAAAAAACAAAAAAAAAACATTTAAAAATATTAGCTACAAAAAAAATAAATTTAAAAGCGACGACAAAAAATTAAATTATATTTAATAATCAAAACTAAGTTTTGTTTTATATTACGCGTACCTTATCTAAAAGTTGCAGAAAGTAATTTGGCTCCAGCCAGCAGCTTCAGCAAAAATTCACTCAAGTTGAGACGAAGAAGACGTAATAGCGCTGACGATTTACGAAGAAGACAACAAAAGCGAGGAACAGTTAAAACCTCATAAAAAAACAATATGAAAAACCGACAATATATAATCGAACGTACGAACGAAAGACAAGACGTCAAGCTTTCTTTAGCTATTTTACTTGAGTTTATTTCTTTTAAATATTTTTTGCATTTACTTATTTATTAAATTTTTTTTAAATTCTGTTTTTAATAAACTTAGGAAAGTTAAAAATTTACCGAAACGTCTTGTTAAACACTTTAACGACGACGACGACGACGACGACGACGACATGGAATCAACCAGGCAAAATTTGTAGCAGATGTTTACTTGTTTCTCCTTTACTTGCTTTTATTTTTTATATTTTTTGCTTTTTCTTAATACAACAATATTATTTTTCATATGTTTTTGGCTTTATGCCTTTAAACAAATTTCACAAATTGTATGGTCACTTTTTTGTCTCACTGGCACATATGCGCAAGAATATGTACATACATGCAGCAGAAGCATGTATGAGAAAATAAAAAAAAAATTGCTGTTTAACTTGCATTCACATTCGAAAAATATATAAATGAAAATTTTAATATTAATTTTTATTTATTAATAAACAAATTAAACTTGTATATTTATACTCCAAATATTACTTTTAATGTTCGAATGTTATAGAAACAAACTTTAATTGTATGAATTTTGTTATTTTCTGTACGTTTCTAGCAGTTTTATACACTGAACATACCGAAAAAAGAGTTTGTCAGCTGCAAGTTTTATTAGCGGCAAATTGTTATATATAATAAAATCACAAAATTTTAATTTTATTTTGGAATATAAAAACAATAATTATTGTTAAATAAACTCAAATTTATTTATGTTTTAACTATTTATTTTTAAATATTCACACACAATTTTCAATTTTCGCTGAAAATTTTTCCGTACACTACAGATCGCGACCGTATTGTTCAAACGCTGTAAACGTAATAAAACTGAAACACTGAGAAGTCGTGTATATAAATCAGTTTGTTTGGATTGTATTAGCAGACTTGTATGCAATACAATCCACAATGCTCTTCTCACCAATTGTTTAGTATAGTAACTGTATGATTTATATGCGTTCCTTCTCTTTCGAATAACAAATAAAATGTTATGCAGAAGTTTTACAGTTTATAAAACTGCACAATGAATGTGGATTGTGGAAATGCACTTTAATTGATATATTTTTCGGCTTATTAGTTTTTTTAAATATTTAAATTTTATATAACATGTATAAATATAAATTATTTAAATTATTTAAATTATTTAAATTATTTAAATTATTTAAATAATTTTTTTTAAATTTTTTTACAATTTTATGAATTAAATCATTTTTAATTGCAGTTTATTAATATACGTAAATAGTAAAACCCGCAAAGCAGGAAAATGAATTTTTACTTAATAAAATTCAATTAACTCAAAAATATATTATATATTAATTATATCAGCAAAACTAATGTAATAATTTAATAAAATTAAAAATTATAGCAATTTACATAGAAAATAACTTTCATATATAGAAAATAATTATTTTAAAGACATTTTTGACACTGATTTAAATGAATTTCTAGAGTATTCCGATGAATTTCGTCGAAATAAAAATTAAATGAACTCATAAAAGAATTTTTTAGCCGGTAAATTTGTGTAATTATTTACTATTATTAATTTATTAAGAAAAAAAAAATCTTTTTTTCTGCAAACTTAATCCTTAAATTAATTCGCAAATAATTTTATTATAAAAAAAGAATTCAATGAACCACTAAAAAGGTTTGATTCATGCATCAAATATATATGTATGTACTTTAGATAAAGTTTTTAAAGTCATTCTAAAATCAATTTTTTTTTTTTTTTGCTAAGGAAGCTATGTAAATATATAATAATATTTTATAGTATATCTAGATATCGTATAGGCTAATGTGCTTCTGATGTCGCAATTTTTGGCTGCACGTTCAAAAATTTTGTTTTACATGCAGTTCATTTACATGTACATGCGTACATTTTTAAATGCATTGGATTTCAATAATTTACTGCAGGCTTTTAGTTAACAAAGCATATAAGTTTTGATTTATTTTGTTTGAGGTAGCTCTGAAATTAACAAATAATAATTTAAGATTCAAAATAGTAATTCTTTGAGGAAATTGGCTACTTCTGCTAACAGAAAGGGAAGATAAAAAGAAAATTTGCAAACATCGCTTGCACAACAAATTAAACAAACTAACAAACACACCATATGTGTGTAGTGTGTAGTGCACGGCCTCAAAAACAAATAACTTGACTTCCAAGACGGTGGCCGCCTAAAATATTTATGTTCTATTCTGTGCAAACAAACAACAGCAAAAACGAAAATCGAAAAACTATATAAAAAAGTTGTTAAATAGAGAAAGAAGGAATAACAGAAACTGAACCGTTTGCTTGCAGTGAGAGAGCAGAGCAAGTGATTTTTGATCAAATTCACATACGAATAAGAGTAAAATGACAAGTGCAAAAAACTGCCGCGCAAAATTTATTTGCATAAAATATTTTTTGTTATATATTTGTTAAGGGGCAAATATATATTATAAGCTTATATATATTTAGTTTATTATAATTGTTTAAAAAAAAATTTGTAATATAAATTACAAATTTTTTATAAATTAATTTATTAGCGAATATATTGTTTTTCGCCCTTTCTCTTTCTCTGTTCCTTCTCTCGTAGTCAGACAACTCTCGCATACACACATCCATTTTCGTTTGGCGCTTCTTGAAATGAAGCAAAGTAAATTTCCAAAGCGAGAATTGAGATTAATATGTCCTCAAGTTTTCCTTTGATTGCAATGCATTCTTCTGTGAAGATTCGGCTAACTTGTTTGCTTTCCTCTAAAAAGTATAATAAAATATTTGAATACGTTTTAAATCTGTAAAATTAAATTTAAGCTAAAATTATTTATTTAGTACCACGAGTTCTACGGCTGGCAAATAATTTCTTCATCACAAACGATACAGAAATAGTTTTAATAAGACACTATTGAAGAGAATACTATTTTCGTACTAAACAAATTTATGTATTCAATCTAACATCAAGTAAAAAATTTACACTTAAATTTAATTGAAATTAAGTTCGTATGACAGTTATTTGATAAAATGTTTTTATAATTGGTGAATATACCCCGCCTACGAAAAAAATAAAAATAAACTAATTTAATTAAATTAATTTACCTTCAGCTCTAGCGCGTTTTTCAAATTCGTCAAATAAACGATTTACTTCATCCATTTCACGGCGTAAACGTCTTAATTGTGGATCATTTGGATCACCCTCACTTAAAAGTTTATCTGCGTCATCATTGAGTGCATGCCGTATCGCTGTACGCTGTTCTGGACCCATTGCAAGAAATTGGTCAAAGTCCCATCCTTTGACAACACGAATTGTAGCAAAAATCATATTTTGACGTAGACGTAAATGTTTTTTTTGCCATAAGCTCACAAAACGATCGAATAACCGTTTAAGTCGTTCAGCAGCATCAATTGCCTCTTGGTCAGGAGGAGGCATTAATAAGCAAGCACTAGGAATTGAACCCTCTTGTCCTATTGAATTACGAATTCTCCATTTAACTCAACTAGAGTTATCGAGCAAGATACAAGTTTCTCCCTTTTCAATTTGTAGTTGACCTTGCTGCTTATAAGCACATATTGCTTGTACAGAGCATTGATTATTTACCGGTTGTCGTCTTTTATATATTGGAACAATTGTTTGAGCCCGATGGGTCAAATTAGCAACAGTTTCACTAAAAGCATTCAATTCTTCACGTAAATCCTGCATACCACGTAATAAAGCTTCACCTTGATCAAGACCAAAATCCGATTGAGAATATTTGCTATTTAAAATGTCATCACGCTTCACGAGTCATTGCTCGGCATATTTTATTTCAGCAAAAAATTGATGATATTCGGTAGCATGCTTTAAGTGGACTTCAAGACACAGTGTCAACTGAAGCAGCCAAGCCCATTGTTGTTGTAGTACGGCAACCCTCTCAGAGTCCCGGTACAGTTGCTGACAGAAGTCAAAATCAAACCAAGCGAAACAGACTTCGTAAAGTTACTGTGCAGAAACTTAGGTAATGTACGAACTCAACCTGGACTGCGACACGGTCAACAACCAGTCTTAGTACCCAGCGAGCTGTCAGAGAGCAAGTATGTATTCCTACGCATCGATCGCGTTCCGACACCCTTAGAACAACTTTACGAGGGCCCTTATTAGATTATTTATTATTATGAAATTTAAATCAATAAAACAAATCCATAAAGAAAATGTGTGA
>NW_024032275.1:0-11012 GCF_002237135.1 Teleopsis dalmanni | reverse complement strand
AGTTAGCCAAGCTGGCAGATCAATGTTCTCAAGGATTGGTTTGAGTGAGGTAGCTATGATGAGAAACAGGTAAGAGCACCTTGAACTGTATCTGAACTGCTTACTTTGGGTGATTTAGACACATTAAAGAGCAGTTGGTCTGTAAGGAGTGGCAGCCGTACGCAATCACAGATTGCACGTGGTGTTGATCGATGCTGATATCTTACGGGGTTAAATGATAAGGCGCTCGCTTACCGAAAGCCTCTTCGGTAAAGGGAATTTAAAAAAATTAAGCACATCTTCAGTTTTGTTGAGCCGCGTAGAATGCAGCATAGAGTTTTCTTGATTTTAATTAAAAGTTCTGTAAGTTCCAATAGTTTTCTTATTATCACCTGAGTCGACATTTAAGTCATTCCGAGAGCGTTTAACGGTAAGAAGAAGGTTTAAAGCCGTCAAAGATAAATTTAGTCGCCACATTTAGTTTGTTGGGGATTACGTACTGGCATACAACGGCTTTGAAGCGTTGTATTTTTAATAATTGAACACATACTATTTCATTTTTGTTAGTGGGATTAATAGTATGTAGTGATGCTTTGTTTATTCTGGCTCAGTTTATGGTGAAATTTAAGCAGAAACAGGGTAAGACGGAATTTGCAGCGGCATTACGTATGGCTCTTGCGGACGTGAAATGTCGCAATAATATCAAGCATGGACAGCAACTAGTATATGTGTCCAGTGATTTCATTAAGTACAGTCATAGTCATACATATCTGCGCGTGAATGGCTTCGAGCTGCGTTAAAGCAGTGAAACGGCTGGTTTGACGCATTAAGAAATTTTTTTGTTATATTATAGAAAGGTGCTAAGGACACGTCTGCAACTGTGGATAGGCAGAAATCGGCATTTTTGAAGGTTGATGGTTGCAGCGTGAAGTGAAGTGAGTGCTGCTGTCTCTGTTGATAGTTGGGATGAAACTAAGTCTCCAGTCAAAGAATTTAAGTCTATTACGTCGATCAAAGGAATACACTTTCCTACGAATCTCGCACAGTATGCTGATTGGCTGTTTAGCTGTGATGATAGTTGTAGTTTTCCGGCGCTGTATAGTCTCCCCTGTTAGAATGATGGTCCTGTAGTAAACCAAGCAGTTTAAGCTTCAGCCGAGAAAAAATGTTGACAGTTGAAAATATGTGTTTGAATTTCTTTTGCAAAATGTGCAATGGATAAATAAATAACCAGTGTATTACTAAAAGTTAGCTGAATAATACGTCTGGATTTGATCATTTCGAAAATCATTAAACAAAATTAAATATCGTTAATAATTTACCTTTTTTCCATTTACAAAAAATATTAGCACCGATGATGTTTTTGTTCTCACATTCTTCCCAGTGTTTAATTCACTCGATTCAATCTTTTGATCCATTTCAAATTTTTTTTTTTGACCAATATTCTTTAATTTTTTTTTATTTTATTTTCTATTTTTGTATTAAAATATTTCCACACTAACATAAATTGTTTTTAATTGTTATTTATAATTGATAAACACCATAACGACTTATTTCGTATGTTTTTGTACAATACATGCCTCTTTATTTTTATTTTACTCTTTAAATTATAGTCTTCACGCGATTCACCCAACTAACGCCTTAGACCTCCCAAAACATTATGATTATGTAGATACATAATAACGGTAGAAGAACTTATTTCGTAGAGCGCCGATAATCTTATCAGCGCCAAAGTAGTCAAAAAAACTGAGTATGCAAATATATATGTATGTATGGTTTGTTGAAATTGGTATCCGTCAGCACCTTTACTTTATTATATAGATTATTGTGGCCTGTATATTGAATTAAAAATATCTCTTTGTACTTTACCAATTTAAACTTTATTATACATATATTAATCGAAGCACAACTAGAAGAACTAACTATCAAAAATTGCCAGTCAATAGAATTGCCATGTTACTCAATTATTAGATCTCATTAAGAATTTCACTGTTACCCTCAATGCAATAAGAAGGGTCCTTCTATTTCCACCCATTTTTCGAAATTAAATTGAAAATTAAATAATAGCTGCTGTCCAAAACTTGATTGATTTTTAACGTCCCACCAACACAACAGATATCGTTTTCTTGTGATGCATAAAATGTAATAATCGTATTACGTTACGAGGGTCACTATTTATATTTTGAGTTTAATAACAAATGTTTCTCGAAGTGTTCTCCTTTATGATTAAAACAATTTCGAAAATACATAATTTGACAATAGATATTTTGCAAAAGCATCCATTACCTCTACAATTCAAATCATAAACCCTATTTAATATAATTAGTATCGATTTTCACCATCCTTTACCTCCACATTCTGAAGCGAATCTTTGAACATCGAAATTTCTGTTTAATGTGAGTAATGGATTTTGTTGGGTTTCGGAGAATGTAATTATAAAACGCATGCCTACATATGTAAGAAAATAGATATGTAATAAACTATATAAACATTTTCCCTGATCTATCTAAATCGTCAATAGTTCTATAAATCGAACAGTTTTGCTAGTACCTTGGCATTCGAATTAAAGAGATCCTACCGTATGCATAGTCTATATGCTTTCTGCAATAATTGGAATTTCAATTAGTATAAGTAAGTAATCATGCTTATTTATAAATTTAAATACTACTCTTAATTTAGAAATAAATTAATCTAGAATCAAATACTAGAAATTATAATGATGTTAAAAATAATTTAAAGTAAGAGTTCTTTAAATGTTAAAGTAAAAATAACATATGTCAGCACCTTTAACTAATGAAATAAGAAAATCTATCTAAGCTTTTAATTTAATCTACAATTCTAATAAGAAAGTAGTCTTCAAAATTTTACTAAACAAGCCAACACCTTATCTTTATTCATATATGTTAACACTTTTACCGATAATATAAACTCAACAAGTACTCCCACTTTCACATGACAGTGACATAAATAATAACAAAACAGCATTAAAATCTTGTCTTATTTCTAAATAAATCCTAATCCATATGTAGATCTTTATAATTCAACATTCCATGGTGTATATGTACCAGGTAAGGGTTCATCAATCTGAAAGAAGAAAAGATATACATATATTGCATATATCGCACATGAACTAAAAGCATTTTTGACATCCATACCAATTTTGTAAAATTGTCTTCGCAAGCCATCCTAATTTTTGCTGCTGTTGCGGGGGCGTTAAGTGTGAAGTCTGTGCTCAGACCTCGTTCTGTACGTGCATGAGAAATAGCATTCTTAATAGCAAAGTAAGCTGCAGCACCTATAAATAACGGCGGTTCACCCACAGCCTATGAACAAATATTATACAGGATCAAAATAATTATACTATACTTATAATTACTACCTTCGATGAGTACACAGCTCTTGGATTCGGTGCACCAGTAAGCAGACTCACATTAAACTCAGCTGGTATATTACCAAAACCTGCAATTTTATATGTGCTTGGACCTCTTGATAATAATATACCTTGTGGTGAATATATTAGCTCTTCTAAAGTAAATAAACCATATCCCTGCATATAAGCCCCTTCTATTTGTCCAATATCAATAGCGGGATTAATGCTGGAGCCAAGGTCCATAACAATATCAGTGCTCCAAACCTGATGATCCCCAGTTAGACAATCTATTTCTACTACAGTTACACCCACACCGTTTGTGAAATAATTATATTTGCGTGCATTTGGTTGACGCACAGGATCATAGTGTATGTCTGGCGTACTATAAAACCCTGTTGCTGAAAGACTTATACGATCAAAATATGCTTTATTTATCCATTCTTTCCAAGTGGCTGTGGGTAGCGCTTCCTTAATAGTTTTAAGTCTTGTATTTAATTTATCACAAGCATCAATAATGGCCATACCATTTAAATCAGAACTTACGCTAGCTGCGGTAGGTGTTGCATTGGGAACCTTATCTGTTGCGAATTCGGATATGTGAATAAAATCTGCCGGTATACCTAAAGCTTTTGCAGTACATTGTATCATTTTTGTATGTAATCCTTGTCCAATTTCTACACCACCATGTGCCAATAAGACTGATCCATCTGCATATATATTTATTAAACATCCAGCCTGATTTATATGTGGTATACCAAATGATATTCCATACTTTGTGGGAACAATACTAATACCACGCTTTCTCCAGCGATTACTTTTGTTAAATTCTTGTATCTTTTTTCGTTTTTCATAAAAATTGGATTGCTCTAAACATTCGTCAAAACATCTACAAAAAGTAACTTAATAAGTAAATACGGATACGGTATGTATTTAAATATATATGTATATATTTATTAATACTTCTTAGTAATAGTTTAGTAAAAATAGCATTTTTGCTAATTATTATAAATAATTATTATAAAACAAAAAATATTAGTAAAAATGTTACTAAATTATTACTAATTAATGTACAAACCTATTATAAT
Source organism: Teleopsis dalmanni (assembly GCF_002237135.1). Lineage (NCBI taxonomy): Eukaryota > Metazoa > Arthropoda > Insecta > Diptera > Diopsidae > Teleopsis > Teleopsis dalmanni. The sequence continues at coordinate 6,578 of NW_024032275.1, read as the reverse complement.
ATATAGTAGAACAAACCTATTAATTTGCAGCGTGTCCAATTTTTGGTTATAGTGCGTGATATCACCAGTTTCATAGAAGTTTAATTTCATTATATCTACATAGTCCTTTCCCAAAATTCGTGCCACATCACGAATCATATGTTCACCAGCGAACATCCCCTGAGGGGCTCCAAATCCACGAAATGCTGTATTTGAAGGTGTATTAGTTTTACATAACCATCCGACTACTTTTATATTAGGTATACGATAACAGTTTTCAAAATGGTCCATAGCATGTTCAAGCACCTATAATAAGATTACATATCCTTATAAATTTTCCAACATATGTTATTTCAAAAAAACTTACAGCAAATGATACATCCATGCTCCATCCCGCATTTGCATAGCATTCAATATAACATGCTGTAATAAGGCCCTCATTTGTAAAACCAATTTTATATTTGAATAAGAACGGATGACGTGTGCCTGTAATCATCATATCCTCATCTCTATCAAGCATACAGCGCACGGGTCTTCGTAATCTATAACAAGCTAATGCGACGGGTACTGCTACCGATGTAGAGCGTGTTTCTTTACCTCCAAATCCACCTCCTAAACGCTTTACACGACAAACAACTCTATGTGCTGGTACCGACAAAACTTGAGAAATTAATTTTTGTATTCCGGAAGGATGTTGTGTTGAGGAAAATATCTCAATTTCATCAGTATCTCTAGTAACTGCTATTGCAGCATGTGTCTCTAAGTAAAAATGTTCCTGTGCTCCAACACGACAGGTGCCTTCATAAATATGCGCACAATTCTTAAAAGCTTGATCAACATCGCCTTTCTCCAAAATTTGTGGATAATTAGGAAAATATGATTCATGCTCAATTGCTTGTTCAATAGTGATAATTCTGGGTAATATATCTTCATAGTCTATTTGTACAAGCTTAGCAGCTTCCCGAGCAAGTTTTTGATTATCTGCAACAATTGCACCTATTACTTGCCCCCCAGTATAAACCTTGTCGATAGCAAATATAGTTTCGTCACGAATAACATGCCCTACAACATTTTCGTTATCACTAATATCGTTACTAGAGTAAAATGCATGCACTCCATCCATTGCCAATGCTTCTGTTGCATCAATGGAAAGAATCTTTGCATGCGCTTTCGTACTAAGTACAAGTGCCAAATACAACTCATTCTCCATACGTGGAATATCATCGCAATACATGGCTTCACCAGTTGCTTGCTTCATTGCAGCAGCATGCACTTTGGGTCGACCGATTGGATCACATATAGACTGTTCGGAGCTGACACGTTCAAATAACTGTGCACTTTTTAATATAGGTGTGTGGAAAGATTCTGCACCACTGCATTCCTCATCAGATATACTGTTATATGGTATAATGCCGGCACTTACTAGTTTTTGACTTATGACCAAATATGATTTGTAAAACAAACTGACTACTAGAGATCGCCTGTAAGCAATCATACCTCCTGGAGCTGAAGGTTCTAATGGTAACTCTGCACACAAACTTTCCGTGACGCGTTCTACAAGCACGTGATCCCAATTTTGTTTGACCATCATTTCAGATGTTCGTGGTGCTAAAATGGTTGTTGGAGCCATTCCACCGAATGCCATAAAAATCTGATCCACAATATTTGTGTTGGGTTTAAAAAAGACATTTATGGCGGAATTGACAATAGCAATATCATCATCCCTTCGGCGTGCCTGCTTAAAGGCGATTACATATTGATTTGGTAAAGTTTTCGGAAAATAAATTCCAATCAAAACTTCATGTGGTGCAATAACATTTTTACGATAACCAGTAAAAAATCCAGATCCCATGTGCACATATCGGGTTTTTAGTTGACCATCCACCATACCTGCTACAAGCATTTTAACAGTACCAGCTGTTAAAATCGGATTCATGTCAGATATCGGACTTCCAGTCATAATGTTACCACCTAATGATGCAACATTCCGTATCTGCTTACCAGCAAAATAGTGCAACATCTCCACAGTACATTTGAAAAATCGAGTTTGATATTCCGGAAGTTTAGTGATAAGATCTTGTAAATAGTTTTGAATATCCATTAAGCTAACAGAAGCACCAAAATAAATGCTGTCTTCCTGTTCTTTTATTTCATTTAATTGCTTCACTTTAGATGGATTAATCAGTACTGGGTAAAGTAAATGTTTGAATTTCACTTCGACTCCCACTTCAGTATTGCCAACTACCAATTTCGCATTTGGATTTTGTGCTTTGATTTGAAGTAGTTCTTCCAACTCAACTGGACGATACCAACTCACACGAGGGCTTTTAAAAACTATACTATTTGAATCAAATTCAGTGTTAAGCTGCAATTCGGGTGGAAAAATAGGTTCCTGGCTGGGATCAAAAGGTAGAAATTTACTTTTTTCAAAAAGCTTATCATCAACATTATTGCTACTGTTGCCATTACAACTATTTCCATTTCCATCTCCGTTCCCATTCATTTTACAGCATTTATCACCCATTGCACATGAAAATTCTTTAGTAAATGTTTTGTAGCCTTCCAAAATTGGACGATAACCGGTACAACGACAAAGATTACCTTGAAATGCAATTTCCAAATCCTTCATTGTAGGCTGTGGTGAACTGCGAAGTAATGCGTACATTGACATGACAATACCTGGTGTACAGAAACCACATTGGCTGCCATGCGCTTTAGCTATTCGTTCCTGTACAGGATGAAGACGTGTTCTCGTACTACCGATACCTTCAACAGTAGTTACGGCATAACCGTGCATTGCGCATACTGGCGTAAGACAGGCATTGACTGCCAAATGTCGAATCTCATTTGTGTTTCGATCAATGCGTGATATCATAACGGTACATGCACCACATCCTCCTTCTCCGCAACCTAATTTCGTACCACATAAATACAGTTTATCACGAAGATAAGTAAGAAGCGTACACTCAGGATCTGGATTGGCGTCAATTACCTGCAAATACATATTAATTGATTTTAAGTGTATACCATTTAGAAACTATTAATTGATTTTTTTTTACTCGACGAATAGCAAAAAAAGCTATTGAAAATTGATTGATTAAGAAAGCAAAATTAATTTTAGTGAAGATGCATAAATTTTTTAAAAATTTATAAGAGACTGCAAAAATGTCGACATCGAATAATGATGCATAATAGTGCAGGGGTGTGGTGGTACAGAATTGTTTTTTGGATCGGTTACCTATGAAGATACGGATACTATGTTACAAGCTCTACAGTTAATAAATTGTTAATAATCGTTATTAACTGTTGAGCAATATGGTGAAGTTGAGCTTGGAAATATCACAACTGTTAAGTGAGCTGCTAAGGTGACGGATTATTGAAGTATATTTGTTTTAAGTATCTTAAGTGGCTTTCGCCAGAGGTACATTCTATTTGGAAATCTTCTGATGTATACCTTTAGGAGTTAGCCAAGCTGGCAGATCAATGTTCTCAAGGATTGGTTTGAGTGAGGTAGCTATGATGAGAAACAGGTAAGAGCACCTTGAACTGTATCTGAACTGCTTACTTTGGGTGATTTAGACACATTAAAGAGCAGTTGGTCTGTAAGGAGTGGCAGCCGTACGCAATCACAGATTGCACGTGGTGTTGATCGATGCTGATATCTTACGGGGTTAAATGATAAGGCGCTCGCTTACCGAAAGCCTCTTCGGTAAAGGGAATTTAAAAAAATTAAGCACATCTTCAGTTTTGTTGAGCCGCGTAGAATGCAGCATAGAGTTTTCTTGATTTTAATTAAAAGTTCTGTAAGTTCCAATAGTTTTCTTATTATCACCTGAGTCGACATTTAAGTCATTCCGAGAGCGTTTAACGGTAAGAAGAAGGTTTAAAGCCGTCAAAGATAAATTTAGTCGCCACATTTAGTTTGTTGGGGATTACGTACTGGCATACAACGGCTTTGAAGCGTTGTATTTTTAATAATTGAACACATACTATTTCATTTTTGTTAGTGGGATTAATAGTATGTAGTGATGCTTTGTTTATTCTGGCTCAGTTTATGGTGAAATTTAAGCAGAAACAGGGTAAGACGGAATTTGCAGCGGCATTACGTATGGCTCTTGCGGACGTGAAATGTCGCAATAATATCAAGCATGGACAGCAACTAGTATATGTGTCCAGTGATTTCATTAAGTACAGTCATAGTCATACATATCTGCGCGTGAATGGCTTCGAGCTGCGTTAAAGCAGTGAAACGGCTGGTTTGACGCATTAAGAAATTTTTTTGTTATATTATAGAAAGGTGCTAAGGACACGTCTGCAACTGTGGATAGGCAGAAATCGGCATTTTTGAAGGTTGATGGTTGCAGCGTGAAGTGAAGTGAGTGCTGCTGTCTCTGTTGATAGTTGGGATGAAACTAAGTCTCCAGTCAAAGAATTTAAGTCTATTACGTCGATCAAAGGAATACACTTTCCTACGAATCTCGCACAGTATGCTGATTGGCTGTTTAGCTGTGATGATAGTTGTAGTTTTCCGGCGCTGTATAGTCTCCCCTGTTAGAATGATGGTCCTGTAGTAAACCAAGCAGTTTAAGCTTCAGCCGAGAAAAAATGTTGACAGTTGAAAATATGTGTTTGAATTTCTTTTGCAAAATGTGCAATGGATAAATAAATAACCAGTGTATTACTAAAAGTTAGCTGAATAATACGTCTGGATTTGATCATTTCGAAAATCATTAAACAAAATTAAATATCGTTAATAATTTACCTTTTTTCCATTTACAAAAAATATTAGCACCGATGATGTTTTTGTTCTCACATTCTTCCCAGTGTTTAATTCACTCGATTCAATCTTTTGATCCATTTCAAATTTTTTTTTTTGACCAATATTCTTTAATTTTTTTTTATTTTATTTTCTATTTTTGTATTAAAATATTTCCACACTAACATAAATTGTTTTTAATTGTTATTTATAATTGATAAACACCATAACGACTTATTTCGTATGTTTTTGTACAATACATGCCTCTTTATTTTTATTTTACTCTTTAAATTATAGTCTTCACGCGATTCACCCAACTAACGCCTTAGACCTCCCAAAACATTATGATTATGTAGATACATAATAACGGTAGAAGAACTTATTTCGTAGAGCGCCGATAATCTTATCAGCGCCAAAGTAGTCAAAAAAACTGAGTATGCAAATATATATGTATGTATGGTTTGTTGAAATTGGTATCCGTCAGCACCTTTACTTTATTATATAGATTATTGTGGCCTGTATATTGAATTAAAAATATCTCTTTGTACTTTACCAATTTAAACTTTATTATACATATATTAATCGAAGCACAACTAGAAGAACTAACTATCAAAAATTGCCAGTCAATAGAATTGCCATGTTACTCAATTATTAGATCTCATTAAGAATTTCACTGTTACCCTCAATGCAATAAGAAGGGTCCTTCTATTTCCACCCATTTTTCGAAATTAAATTGAAAATTAAATAATAGCTGCTGTCCAAAACTTGATTGATTTTTAACGTCCCACCAACACAACAGATATCGTTTTCTTGTGATGCATAAAATGTAATAATCGTATTACGTTACGAGGGTCACTATTTATATTTTGAGTTTAATAACAAATGTTTCTCGAAGTGTTCTCCTTTATGATTAAAACAATTTCGAAAATACATAATTTGACAATAGATATTTTGCAAAAGCATCCATTACCTCTACAATTCAAATCATAAACCCTATTTAATATAATTAGTATCGATTTTCACCATCCTTTACCTCCACATTCTGAAGCGAATCTTTGAACATCGAAATTTCTGTTTAATGTGAGTAATGGATTTTGTTGGGTTTCGGAGAATGTAATTATAAAACGCATGCCTACATATGTAAGAAAATAGATATGTAATAAACTATATAAACATTTTCCCTGATCTATCTAAATCGTCAATAGTTCTATAAATCGAACAGTTTTGCTAGTACCTTGGCATTCGAATTAAAGAGATCCTACCGTATGCATAGTCTATATGCTTTCTGCAATAATTGGAATTTCAATTAGTATAAGTAAGTAATCATGCTTATTTATAAATTTAAATACTACTCTTAATTTAGAAATAAATTAATCTAGAATCAAATACTAGAAATTATAATGATGTTAAAAATAATTTAAAGTAAGAGTTCTTTAAATGTTAAAGTAAAAATAACATATGTCAGCACCTTTAACTAATGAAATAAGAAAATCTATCTAAGCTTTTAATTTAATCTACAATTCTAATAAGAAAGTAGTCTTCAAAATTTTACTAAACAAGCCAACACCTTATCTTTATTCATATATGTTAACACTTTTACCGATAATATAAACTCAACAAGTACTCCCACTTTCACATGACAGTGACATAAATAATAACAAAACAGCATTAAAATCTTGTCTTATTTCTAAATAAATCCTAATCCATATGTAGATCTTTATAATTCAACGTTCCATGGTGTATATGTACCAGGTAAGGGTTCATCAATCTGAAAGAAGAAAAGATATACATATATTGCATATATCGCACATGAACTAAAAGCATTTTTGACATCCATACCAAT
>NW_024032274.1:0-11018 GCF_002237135.1 Teleopsis dalmanni | reverse complement strand
TTATTCAAAATATTCTATATTAAAAAATATAATCTCCATAAGTATATTAATTCAATTTTATTTTTAAAGTTTTTTCTTTAAAATTTTTTCTGTTATTATATTAATTAACTAAAAAGCTTATGCATATAATAATAATTAAAATTTAATATGAAAAATAAATAAATAATAAATTTTAAATTGTGTTATTTTCTTATTAGAGTAATATTTCTTTTTTAATTTCATTACGATAAAACCACGTACATATCAAAAACATATGTAAGAATATATGAATATTTTTAATTAGGTCATACCATTTTTTTCAGAAGAAAATTTTTTGTTATTTTTTTTGTGATATTTTTTTTATAAATAAATATATATTTACTTAATTTAATTAATTTTAATTTTATTAGATTTCTATTTTTTTCTGTTTTTTTTTTATTTCTTTTTTGTTTGTTATATTTTTTTATTTCTTTTTTGTTTGTTATATTTTATCTGCTCTATTCTATTTTATTTATATTATAAATAATAGATATAATAAGATAACAATATAGTTAAAATAGTAAACAAATTTAATAAGAAAGAACAAATTAAAACCATTTCGAGGGTTTTCTAATAAAATAAATATTTGTCATAGCAAAATAAAAAATAATTTCTTATTATTAAATAGTATATCTTTATAATCTTTTTCCGTTTTTTTAATAAAATATTTAACACAGCAAAATGAATAATATTATTTAAAATATGTTTGCATTTATATATTATTATCATATTTATTTACTATATTTATATTAGCATATTCTACATATATATATAATATAATATATATATAATATAATTTATAAATAATATTATATAAATATAAAGAAACTTTCGTTTTAAAAAAAATCAAAATAAATATAAAATATTTTATTAAAAAAACAAATAAAGGTTATAAGTTATTTTGTCCTATTGATTTTATTTAACACATTGAGTTCATTGATTTAATTTTAATTTTATATTACTATTTTTAAATATAATTTTAAAGTCAATTATTTTTAATTGCAAAGATAACCAAAAATGTATGTAATTAATTAAAACAAAAATTTTGCTATTTCACTATTATTAAAAACCATCCCATTATATATTTTATTTTCTTGTTTTTATAATTATTATTTTTTTATTGTTATTATTATTTATGTTATTATTTTTTATTAATATTTTTTGTTTTTATTTTTTGTTATTATTTTTTGTTATTAATTTTATTTTATGTGACAAATTCATATTTAATCAGAAAATAAAAAATCAGTTTAAATACCAAAGAATTCTACTTTTATTCTACTTTCTATTTTATTGACTATTCTTTAAATATTTTATTGTGTCTTAAATTTTCAGTATAAGATTAAAATCAAATTATTATCCTGTTTTCAAAAGTTCAAGAATTTCTTTTTTTTGTTTTGTTTATTCTTGAGACACAACCGAAATTATTGACTGATGAAATTGAATTACATTTTCAACCTCAAAACTTTTAAATCAAATTACCACCTCAGCACAAATTTGTTTTATTAAGGACTTAAAAATTCTTTTTTAACTTCTTTATTTTTTTTTTTTTTTTAAATAAATTTATTGAAGAAATTTTTGTTTTTATTATTTCATTTTTTAATTTTTATATTAATTTTAATATTGAATAATTATTTTTTATTTTTACCAGAGAAACCGAAATTTACACAAAAATGTTTGCACTAAATCGATTTAATTTTCATCAAAATATTTTTAAACTATTTTTAATTTTCGCATTTTTATTTATATACAAAGCTATAAATAAATTTTTATTATATTTAAAATTTTTTTATTTTTTTTAATTTATTTTTAACACTTCACCAAAACCCGACGGACAATATTGCTAACTACTGAATGTGAACTTTCACACCGCGCCACTGCTTCAGCACTTTTACGCGTCCACAATGCGTTCACAGCAACGTTCGCACGGAACTGATAAAGCGTTTCGCAGCGAAGCCATTCGCTTGGGTACTTTATCACTTCATATGGAAGCCACGAACCTTTCGCATTTCACATTTCTCCAACTGGAGGTGTCAGCAGGAAATTTATGCAAGCAGTGAAGCAAGCAGTGAAGCAAGCAGTGAAGCAAGCAGTGAAGCAACAAATGAATTTTACTTGTGGCTCCAACGTTCACTGACATTGTTAACGTTTTTGGCGCGTTGTTCTTGTCGCTCAGAAAAGAGTACATTGTTGAAATGTTGAAGGGGAAAATATCCCAATTTTGTTGAATTCGCCGCAAGTAGGAAATAATTCGGATGTGGTTAGTTTTTACAATGATAACGAGTTTATATTAAAGTTTAGTTGCAAAAATAAAAGAGTTTGGAAGGAAATATGTATGCGACAGAAATGGAAATAAAATATACAAATTAAATTGAATGATTTATAAATATTAAATACTTATATTTGTGACCAAAAATTATTATTATAATAATTTGTTACCGGGCTAATTGGTCAAATTTTAATATAAATAAAAAGACACTAATTTATTATTTATATTTAAGTATCGTTTATATTTTATTTCCGATATTTCGACTTTCTTCGATAGTCATCTTCAGGGAAAACTACACAAAATATAGGATGTTCACATTTTTATAGCGGATTATAAAGAAAAATCATACAATAAATACAATAATAATGATGACAACAAGAGAAAAAACAACAATAAAAATACAAAAGAAAAATTAAAATTATAAAAAAAATTTATAAAAAAAACAAAAAAAGCTTTACAAACATCCTGTGTCATTTGTTTATAATATTCCTATAAGCCTGAGCACAGTTGTCCGTATCAGTTTTAAAATTAAGTCTTATATTATTGGGCACTTGAAGTATTGAGAGCATTTCTAGAAAGTACCTCTTATTATGGTTCCTTTCTTCATATAAAATTTTTGCCTTATCAAAATCAGGTTCATGTTTATGCTCCATACAATGCACAGCCAATGCTGTATTGGCTTCAGCACCACTTTTATTTTTTAAACTGTGTTTATGTCCAGCCATCCTTGTCCTAAGCTTATTTTTAGTCGTACCTATATATAATTTGTTACATACATTGTACCCGTCACCTTTACAATTCAGCTGGTACACTACATTAGATTTGTCTTTATTATTAATTTTAGTTTTCGTATTGCTATATAATTTAGCTATTGTGTTTGTTGCCTTATGAGTAATTTTATAACGTTCCTTGTCATATATACTAGAATTTATTATTTGGTTTGACAATTTCGGAACATAATCAATGGATTTATATATTTTTTTGTCATTATTATTGTTAGGTTGGAGCTTTTTAAAGGTCTTATTAAGCATCATATTAATAATCCTTACGGGGAAGTCATTCTTTATTAAAATATCACGCACTATGTTCTTTTGTTCATTATGGAAAATTTTGTCACTCAGTACTAGAACTCTTCTAATAAAATTGGATGCTGTATTTAAAATCACGTGTTTAGGATGATTGGAATTATAGTTAATTAATCTTCCTGACGCTGAAGACTTTTTATACCATTAAAAGTGAATTTGGTTATTATGTCTAATTAATTCAACATCTAAATAAGGAAGCCTGTTATTCTTTTCTTCTTCTATGGTGAATTTTAAATTTGTGTGAAAAGAATTCGAAATTTGAAGTATTTGAGTTATTTTATTTTTGCGTATTATCGCGAAGATATCATCTACATACTTCGTTAATAATCTTGGTTTATATTCATGGTCATCCATACACTTTTCCAATAATTCTTCCATCACGATGTCTGCTATAATGGGTGATAACGGTGAGCCCATTGGCATGCCTTTACGTTGTTTATAAATTTTGTTGTCTAGCATGAAGTAATTATTTTCTTTAAGACAGAAATTTAAAATTTCAAAGAAAAGTGATTTAGTAATCTTAGTGAATGTCTTAATTATATTCCACTTCTTTTCCAAAATTTTAATGGCTAGTTCAACCGGTATATTCGGAAATAAGGATACTACATCAAAGGATACCATTATTTCATCATCGAATATATATGAATTACTGACCTTATTTTTGAAATCAATTGAGTCTTTAACATTATAAACCGAATGTATGGTCAGATTTTTTAAAATTGACGCTATATACCGACACAATTCGTATGATGGTTAGTTAACTGAAGAGCAAATAGGCCTAAGTGGCATATGTAATTTAGGTAACCCATATATTCTAGGTGGGTTGGCTGTATATGTACATAATTTTAGTTTTTCTGTTTTATTTATTATTTGATTATCAAAAAGTTTTGTGACTATTGTATTATTTTTAGTTTGTAACGTGGAAGTTGGATCTCTTCTGAGTATTCGGTATGTCATAATATCATTTACTATATTTTTAATTTCTTTGTCATAATGTTCTTTTTTTATAGCAACTGTTTTGTTGCCTTTATCAGATTTAAGTATTAAAATGTTTTTATTCAGTTTTAAAAATTTTTTCGCTTGTTCCACTGTGCGCAATATGTATTTTTCCATAGGAGAATGTGTTATTTGTCTTTTATACCTTTCAACCATACCGATAAGTTGTGTTCTCGCTATTTCTTGCTCTTCTTTATTTTCTAAAGTATTAATGCAGTCTTCTCCATCTGTTAAATACTTAAGAAGTGGAAAGCTTTTTTTAGAAAGAGGTAGAGAGAAATTAGAACCGAGAGAGAGAAGCCACTGCACATCAGCTGGGAATTCTATATCAGTTTTGTTTATAAACCAGTCTTCTTTTATGTTTATGTCAAGCGATTTTATTAATTTAAGTTTTAATTTTTCAAATTTTTGATCCAATGAATTAGATTTTTTTGTTATTAATTTATTGTAAAGGATTTGTTCATTATAAATAAAGTTAATATAATCATTTTGGCACACTAAATTTTGAATTATATTTTCTGTTACCGTGATATTTTTATTATTTTGTTTAAGAAGAATATGCTTCTGTGATATTATAAGATTAAGTAATTTTTTTTGGAATGTATTAATATGTTTATTCAGAGTGTTTTTGATACTTGGCAAAAATGTTTTTTTAATTTTAAATAAGTCACTTACATGGTGATTTGAATTTTTTATGAAATTTGGAATAATGTCATAATGTCTGCATTTGGTCAAGAATTTTATATCAGACAATAAAATTGCATTTTTCTTTTTAAGTCCACTATATTTTTTAAACATTTTGTTGGTATTTTCATTATATTTTGTTTTCAATGCGCTGTAAGACGTCATTTTTGATTATTACAAATTTTATTGTTTTTAATAAACTTTGTTTTTATTTACGGCGTGCCCTCCGTTTTTTTATAAATATTAAATACTTATATTTGTGACCAAAAATTATTATTATAATAATTTGTTACCGGGCTAATTGGTCAAATTTTAATATAAATAAAAAGACACTAATTTATTATTTATATTTAAAAATCGTTATATTTTATTTCCGATTATTTCGCATCTTCGATAGTCATCTTCAGGAAAACTACACAAATAATTAGTGTCTTTATTTTATATTAAAATTTGACCAATTAGCCCGGTAACAAATTATTATAATAATATTTTTGGTCACAAATATAAGTATTTAATATTTATAAAAAAACGGAGGGCACGCCGTAAATAAAAACAAAGTTTATTAAAAACAATAAAATTTGTAATAATCAAAAATGACGTCTTACAGCGCATTGAAAACAAAATATAATGAAAATACCAACAAAATGTTTAAAAAATATAGTGGACTTAAAAAGAAAAATGCAATTATATTGTCTGATATAAAATTCTTGACCAAATGCAGACATTATGACATTATTCCAAATTTCATAAAAAATTCAAATCACCATGTAAGTGACATATTTAAAATTAAAAAAACATTTTTGCCAAGTATCAAAAACACTCTGAATAAACATATTAATACATTCCAAAAAAAATTACTTAATCTTATAATATCACAGAAGCATATTCTTAAACAAAATAATAAAAATATCACGGTAACAGAAAATATAATTCAAAATTTAGTGTGCCAAAATGATTATATGAACTTTATTTACAATGAACAAATCCTTTACAATAAATTAATAACAAAAAAATCTAATTCATTGGATCAAAAATTTGAAAAATTAAAACTTAAATTAATAAAATCGCTTGACATAAACATAAAAGAAGACTGGTTTATAAACAAAACTGATATAGAATTCCCAGCTGATGTGCAGTGGCTTCTCTCTCTCGGTTCTAATTTCTCCCTACCTCTTTCTAAAAAAAGCTTTCCACTTCTTAAGTATTTAACAGATGGAGAAGACTGCATTAATACTCTAGAAAATAAAGAAGAGCAAGAAATAGCGAGAACACAACTTATCGGTATGGTTGAAAGATATAAAAGACAAATAACACATTCTCCTATGGAAAAATACATATTGCGCACAGTGGAACAAGCGAAAAAATTTTTAAAACTGAATAAAAACATTTTAATACTTAAATCTGATAAAGGCAACAAAACAGTTGCTATAAAAAAAGATCATTATGACAAAGAAATTAAAAATATAGTAAATGATATTATGACATACCGAATACTCAGAAGAGATCCAACTTCAACGTTACAAACTAAAAATAATACAATAGTCACAAAACTTTTTGATAATCAAATAATAAATAAAACAGAAAAACTAAAATTATGTACATATACAGCCAACCCACCTAGAATATATGGGTTAACTAAATTACATAAGGAAAATATGCCACTTAGGCCTATTTGCTCTTCAGTTAACTCACCATAATACGAATTGTGTCGGTATATAGCGTCAATTTTAAAAAATCTGACCATACATTCGGTTTATAATGTTAAAGACTCAATTGATTTCAAAAATAAGGTCAGTAATTCATATATATTCGATGATGAAATAATGGTATCCTTTGATGTAGTATCCTTATTTCCGAATATACCGGTTGAACTAGCCATTAAAATTTTGGAAAAGAAGTGGAATATAATTAAGACATTCACTAAGATTACTAAATCACTTTTCTTCGAAATTTTAAATTTCTGTCTTAAAGAAAATAATTACTTCATGCTAGACAACAAAATTTACAAACAACGTAAAGGCATGCCAATGGGCCCACCGTTATCACCCATTATAGCAGATATCGTGATGGAAGAATTATTGGAAAAGTGTGTGGATGACCAGGAATATAAACCAAGATTATTAACGAAGTATGTAGATGATATCTTCGCGATAATACGCAGAAATAAAATAACTCAAATACTTCAAATTTTGAATTCTTTTCACACAAATTTAAAATTCACCATAGAAGAAGAAAAGAATAACAGGCTTCCTTATTTAGATGTTGAATTAATTAGACATAATAACCAAATTCACTTTCAATGGTATAAAAAGTCTTCAGCGTCAGGAAGATTAATTAACTACAATTCCAATCATCCTAAACACGTGATTTTAAATACAGCATCCAATTTTATTAGAAGAGTTCTAATACTGAGTGACAAAATTTTCCATAATGAACAAAAGAACATAGTGCGTGATATTTTAATAAAGAATGACTTCCCCGTAAGGATTATTAATATGATGCTTAATAAGACCTTTAAAAAGCTCCAACCTAACAATAATAATGACAAAAAAATATATAAATCCATTGATTATGTTCCGAAATTGTCAAACCAAATAATGAATTCTAGTATATATGACAAGGAACGTTATAAAATTACTCATAAGGCAACAAACACAATAGCTAAATTATATAGCAATACGAAAACTAAAATTAATAATAAAGACAAATCTAATGTAGTGTACCAGCTGAATTGTAAAGGTGACGGGTACAATGTATGTAACAAAATATATATAGGTACGACTAAAAATAAGCTTAGGACAAGGATGGCTGGACATAAACATAGTTTAAAAAATAAAAGTGGTGCTGAAGCCAATACAGCATTGGCTGTGCATTGTATGGAGCATAAACATGAACCTGATTTTGATAAGGCAAAAATTTTATATGAAGAAAGGAACCATAATAAGAGGTACTTTCTAGAAATGCTCTCAATACTTCAAGTGCCCAATAATATAAGACTTAATTATAAAACTGATACGGACAACTGTGCTCAGGCTTATAGGAATATTATAAACAAATGACACAGGATGTTTGTAAAGCTTTTTTGTTTTTTTTTTTATAAAAATTTTTTTTATAATTTTAATTTTTCTTTTGTATTTTTATTGTTGTTTTTTCTCTTGTTGTCATCATTATTATTGTATTTATTGTATGATTTTTCTTTATAATCCGCTATAAAAATGTGAACATCCTATATTTTGTGTAGTTTTCCCTGAAGATGACTATCGAAGATAGTCGAAATATCGGAAAAATTAGTATAAAATATACGACTCTCCTTCCTCATAATACTCCCTCTCGCTCCTCGCCGTGCTGTTTATTTATATTAAAATTTGACCAATTAGCCCGGTAACAAATTATTATATTGAATGATTTATATATAAAAATAGAAAAATATAAATTAAATTTATTTTAGAATGTACAATGTATAAAAATATCACGTTTTGTCATAACATTATGAAATTTAATCTAAAGTAGTAGACAATTTAATATATATTCTTTTATTTTAATAATATTAATAAAATAATGATTGTTTTTAATAAATATTAAATAACCACACCGATGTCCTATGTGGACTAGTACATACTACGCTCCTTTCTCTCATAAAAGTAAAGGAGCACCAGAATAATAAGAATTACTGGAATAACATACCAGGATTAAAACAATCCAAAACACTTATTGGTACCTAAAACAATAAGAGATACCAAGAATGTATGAACCTATCAAAATAAAAACTTAGAATCATCATAGGAATCCTAATAGGGTACTATAAAATGAAATACCACCTTACAAAACTGGGTACACTTACGGATGCAAACTGTAGATTCTGTGAAGATAATGAGGAGACGGCCACACATGTGCTGTTAGAATGTTCTGCGCTAATGCACAAACGGAAGAGGCTCCTGTGAATGTATAATCTTACGATAGAGGCAATAAAACTCAGTAAAATGGATTCCATACTACTTTTTATTGACGCTTAGAGACCTACTCTAAATCTAGAAGGAGGCACAATAGACCTGACGGTCGCAGTGCCACATTCCCTAACAATAATAATTAAATATTAAATAAATATTTTAATAGTATTTATTATTACCAAAGTTTATTAATTATAAATAATTTTATTTTAAAATATTCAATGTATTTCTAAATAATTACCAAATAATGCCAATCAAACTAATGAAAACCGGACCCATCAGAGAGGATTAACTAAAAAAACCCAATAAAAATCCCTGACAACATTTGGTTCAGAATATTTGAATAATTAGTTAACGCACAATAGGCCATTAGAAGCGTAATCGCCCTAAATATAAATAACTTAATATACTAACTAAATCTAAATAGTTTGACTGCAGTTTAGAAAATTAGAACATTTTTTACACAACATTAGCAAAGATTAAATAATAACGTCAAACTAATGTAATAAGGTTAGGTTATGCTGGCAGGGCAGAAAGGCCAAGCGTGGACCATTAAGGTCCATTGCGATACCAGATTAAAGTCTTATTTCTAACAATAGTATGCATCACTCAGGATGCGTGTGTTATTAGAGAATGATATTAAGTTTTCAACAAGAACCAAGGGCTCCAGTTATGCCCTTAATATGCCCTTTTTCTTAACCCCATGTATTTAGGTTTTAATTCTTTTTTGCAAAGTGTGACGTTCTTTGTTTTAGTATCTAATATATTTGAATGCAAAACAATATTAGCAAAGTGGTAAAGCGGTAAAGCCTTTGTCTGCGACGAGCTGATCTAACAGAGAATGTGCTCTGAGCTATTATTATACATTTCAAATCAGTGTCGGAAAGACACATTTTTATAATAAAGTATTATCGCAAGTTGCAGTGACCTATAAAAAAAAACTAGATTCATTCATTCAAACTAGATTTATTCACCAAAAGCTGGATAAAAAATGAATGTGTTTTGAACTTTCGATATCCTCTCTTCAAATCGACAAACATTAATATCGACAGGCTCCAACTTATTCTATTTAAATGTTACAGTGACTTGTTAAATAAACTGCTTTAAGTATTGGTTAAATGCAGTCATTTAAAGACAAATAATATAATATCCTTCTACATTAGGAAACAAATTATCATTTAGGCATTTAGTGATAATTTATGATCTAGTCCATTACTTGTATAAGACTGTCCATGTAAGCGAAAATATCTTAGTTGATATTCCATTCACTGGAATAAGAAATCGTTTTTCTTGACATAAGCCTACTTTATTAAGTCAGTGATCTGCAAACTGATTCTTCTTCTATTTTCTGATGGCATCATTTGAATAATTTCGTGTATGTCTGCAGAAAGGCTCAGGGGATATTGAGAGGATATTCTCCCCATTCTTGGAGAGATAATCAGCTGTTCCAGTACTTCTTGTTATGTGGTATTCAAGTTCTTTACGTTTCAACATTACTGGAGATAGGTGGTTAATTAAGGATATCGGAAGATAGTACTCTTACAATTTTACAAGAAAATTAAAGTGATGACCGAAACTTAGGCTTATTTTGAGAGTAGAGACAAATCGTTTTACAAAAAAGGCATGGGAGAAGTTAAAGGAGCGTTAAAGTGAATGGATCACTTTTGGAAGAAAGTAAGTTAAAGGAAAAATTTAATTTTTAATAGAAATTTGAAATTATTTACATCACAGAATTCATTTTATATAAATAATAAAAATGAATTAATTTTACTTCAGTAGTATTGCTTACAATTAATTTTATTATTTATTATTTTTTTAACAAATTTAATTATTTTTGTGCTGCCCAATATAATAAAAAAAATTAATTTAACTATTTTAAATCAATATTTAGTATTTTTTTAAGTTCCTTCCATAAAAAATTAATACCACCAACGATTATTTTACATACTTATCGATAAAAGCTTTAAACGAAATATGTGACGAAAAAAATAAAAAAAAATTTGATTGTTATTGTCACTAAAG
>NW_024032273.1:0-11022 GCF_002237135.1 Teleopsis dalmanni | reverse complement strand
TTAAGCAAGCACTTCTATTATTGTCTTCTTTCCCTTACTTTTTAGAAATAAACTTCATAATGTATAAATAACCGCCCAAAAAATTTCTTTTCAGATTTCTATAGATCTACCTAATCTAGTACGACCTGATGAATGCAAACAAAACATTTTTCTCGAAGCTCTTCAAATAATGAAACAAATATTCAATTTTAATTTAAAATTATATGTAATTATATGTTTATTAATAAAATTTTAATTATTAATCAGGTATTTTCATAATTGTAAACGTAATCATTGATCATTTTCTATAATCAAATTCCTTCCACATTCTTTTTGTTTTTCACATTCTTTTTAAAAGATGTTTCAAATACAGCGTAAGTCAATATTTTTAACCTTTGTACTGTTTCTTATGTCCATAACCACCACCGTAACCACCATAACCACTCTTCCATTGTTTGTGATGACCACCACCATACCGTCCTGGGTTAGCATCACGCGCTTCTCTAATTACATCTTCTGATTCCACGCCAGCATCAATAACTGGGATAGCAACTCCAGCAATAGCACCACTAGCACCACTAGCATTTGAGTCGACAACATCACCACCGCTCACCTGTTTGACTTCATCTATAGGATATGCGAACACCAGAGCCATGGTGCAGATTAACATTAATATCGCAGAGATTAGTTTCATTTTGTACAGATCTTCAAAACTATAATATATATTTTCAACTATGAACTTTAATTTTCTACTCAGTATGAGATTCTGTTTCAGAATGATATGAAATGAATACAGGAACTGTTTTTATACCCTTTAGAGGTCGATATAAAATGAAGAACTGTGTATAATATAGGGCAGGATTTTTTACCTGATGGTGATAAGTCGATGAAGGTTATACCTTCTTAAATTTTTTATTAATGCTTGAAGGACACTGTTCTTTTCTTGCTCTGTTTAATTAAAATTCTACGAAAGACTCGTTATGGTTTGGACTACGTGACTTTGGACTACGCCAAAAATTAGCAAACATCACTCCAGCTCTTCAGTTATCAAAATTAGTTCACTACCTTACTTAAATATTATTAATATCATTAGTAGAATTTCCATATAATCATATATCGTTAATTTATTTTTTAAACCTTAGTCCTAAGAATATATATAATCAGAGACTAAGAAGTTAAGTTGTAGTAAATGTTATTCATGATTTTCAAAAATTGTTTAGATATATGTATGCTTTAACGAAACTGCGCTATAATCTTTCTGAGGTAATCAGAAGTAATCTATATACTATTTCTTCTATATAAAGAAAACCATTTCTTCAATCATATTAAATTTTATTAAAAATTAATCGAGTAAAAATAACAAATCTTAAGTATCCAATTATAGTATGAACTACATAGAGTGTAAAGTTAAAGGTAAAGGTAAAGGTAAAGGCGTGAAAAAATTCAGACGTAATCGATAATATCGCATAATGATGATAGTGATGATAATGATGAATAAAATAAAATAAAATTGTATAATTGTGTGTTTTTATGAAGTTGTGTGCTCTGAAGTTATGAAGGACACTAATATATTTAATTATCTGACAAGAAATATGTATTTGTTTATTCCACTTACAAAATAAAATACTGAAAGGAGGAATGAAGAGCGTAAAAATGGTAGGCGAAAAAAAGCAATTTTGTCTATGGTGAGTCCTAAACACTCCTCATATGTAATTAGGGGAATCTATAGCAATTATGCTGTGAAATTAACTAATTTCAGTGATCCTAAGAAATGTCCAAAACTTACATACTGTCATGAGTAACCAATAATAAACAGATAGTACACATTACATGTACAAATCAAGAAATTAAAGGTATTCTGATAAAATTACTGTAAAATAATTTGGAATAGTCTATCAATTCTTTTTTGTTGCTTCACAAAATTTGCAGAATTTCCCGATTCCGGTCTCGAATTACTTCTGAGTTTTTAATTAGCTTATTTTTAGCATATCTGGATTGGTATACATACTTTCTATTGATTAAGTAAGATTTGCATAATTTGAAATGAATGATACATATCTTTTAAAATTAATACTCGTATTTATATGAGTTTGATTTTTATCATCATATAGATTTGAGTTCTTCAAACACCAATCAAATGACTATTTTTAGAGAAATCTTAATCTATGGTACTTTGTCATACGAGTAACGCTATTACATACTAAATATTTAATATGGACCGAAATTATAAGATATGACATATTAGGACATTTAATAGGTTCAAATATTCAAGTAGCATAGATACACAAATGTAGTATTATAGCTGCAATTGATAACAGATTATAGATGAGAACCTGTTATGTATATATAAAAGACAGTGCAAAGTTCAGTGCAAATTTAAAAAAAAATATCTGTAGATCGATGAGTATAAAAATTATAATGATCGATAAATATGCAAATGTTTTTATTAAGTTAAGTTCTTTACTCATATTTAATTGATTTACTTTTTATACTCGTAAACAATCATATACATAATATACATATTGAATTTTAATTAAATATATGTATGAATGAATATACATTTCTCATGGTATAAATTTGCACCTTTTTTGGACTTTGATATTGAACTTACTTAACACAGTTTGTTTTCTTCATACAATATGAGATGTTCACAGAGGTACTTCTTATGAAGGTACCACTGATGCACTGCCATACATCATACCCAGCACATGTTTTGAGCTCACATTCGCTTTCCTACAAAATCTATAAATCTTATTATCGTAAGGTGATCATTTATCCTACAGTGCCCTGTTAAAATTCCTATAACGATTCTTAAATTATTTTTACTCAGTTGCAAAAGGTTAAAACTCCTTATAAGAGAGTTAGATTATGGTAATGCTGGTACATTATTTCAGTATAGCTTTCTTTGTTCCTCCCCCCCCCCAATTTTTTTTGTTTCTAATGGGGGAATATATATATATTATTTGGAACTGTATTATTGGAAAATATTTCTGTTTAGTTTGTTGGTAACATATTAACACTTAACTTAACAAAGTAAAGTTCACTTTGTAGAGAAGCTAAATTTAAACAGATTATCATTTATTCTGATTTGATAAATGAAGTTCTTTTTAAAAAAGTGATACCAGTTATTTAAAATATATTGTTCAAACTTCATTATGGTTTTAATTGAACGCATAATATAATTTTAAAATTTTTTTCAGTCTTATAGTTTTTCATTGTATAGGAATAAATGCAGCGATTTCTAGATTCTTTAATATACTTTCAAATAGTAAATTTCATTCACCGATATCTTTTATTTAATTAACATTTCAACTTTATTATCTACCCAATTCTGATGTTTGCATTTTTCAATGAAAATCACAATTTTTCCTCCTCTTGAGTTTTAGAAGGATTGAAACTTTCTTATTAGTAGCTCGGTTTTGTGTGGATAACACATACGGTCACTTCAATAAATAAACATCGGTTTCTATTCATCTCAATATCTGAAATTTTGACACAAGATCAGTAAATAATCCAACTTATCGACGCATATAAATGACTATAAATAGTTTCATTATAAATTCCTAGTTGCAAAAAGTCCTGTTTACATTGAAATGCATCTTCTATTAAAGACTGAAATATCACTCCGTCTATAATATTTATTATAACTAACTATCTAACTATTATATTTATTATAACTATATATTTTGAAAACATTAAATTGAATTGAATGTTTGAATGATTTTGCCATGAAACGAAAAGAACATTTAAAAACGTAAATTTAAAAAACACTTCCTTTAATTTTGATTTTAGATTTATTTTATATATTTTGAAAGTTTCACTTAATATGGTACATTTTTATTTATTCTTTCATTCTGATTTGATTTTAGAAGTAGGTTTGGAAAGATTATTGTTCACATCAAATGTTTAGCCTCTTTAACGGCCGTATCTTTTGTAACCACCACCATATCCACCACCATATCCATAACCACCATGCCCACGTCCATAACCATATCCCCCAGCTTCACGTGTATCTCTAACTGTATCATCGGAGTCCTTTATAACTTCAGCAACTGGCACTGCCGCTCCATCAACTGTGCCGCCAGCATTTGTGTCGACAGTTTGGCCACCATCTGGAGTTGCACGCTCAGCTCCGTTACCAGGATATGCGAACACCAGAGCCATGGTGCAGATCACCATCAATATCATAGTGATTAGTTTCATTTTGTATAGATCTTCAAAAGTATAATATTTTTAAAATGAACTTAATTGTTCTGCTCGGTTTAAAATTCAGTTTCGGAATGACATGAAATGAATACAAGAACTGTTTTTATACCCTTTTGAGGTGAGTATAAAGTGAAGAACACTCTGCATAATACTGAACAGGATTCTCTACTTGTTGATGAGAAGTCGATGAGGGTTGTTTCTTCTTACATTTTACGCACAGTGTATTTCTTTAAGTCGAACTTTCCTGGTTGTTCTAAATTGTAAGTGTGTTGCATTTACAATATAATTCGGCGAAACGAGATACATTTATGAGCATGTGGTCGTGAGAGACAATATTTCGTCATCCTGCAGACGCTATGATTTAACGAAACAATAATCTGCTTTGATTTGATAAGTTACAATCAAGTATTTAAAGTTTTTCCAATATTACTGAAAGTGTTTCCCTGAATAGTTTTTATGACAATATAGAAAATAAAGCATTTGTTTACTTATATATTATATATACTTGTATATTACTACTATATTAGTCAATTCTTCTCATCTCTTGAAAAAACCTTTCACGATCTTTATATCATATAAAAACTCCAATAATAATATATTGGATCTGGATTTTCTATTTCACTCACTCACATATCACACTTTCAATTTCAAGGAATCAAACAGATGGCTTGACAGATTTTTAAATTTTCTTAAGAGGTGTTTACTTCTGAAAATGGTATTAAAACTTTATAAAATTGCTTAAAACATTCTCCAGAAGAGAAATCAAATTCTGTTAAAGTTTTAAAGTCATTAAGAAAATAATAATTTTCGAGTGGTAAGTCAATAATCGAATATATGCGTAAAACATACATTTAAGCAAGCACTTCTATTATTGTCTTCTTTCCCTTACTTTTTAGAAATAAACTTCATAATGTATAAATAACCGCCCAAAAAATTTCTTTTCAGATTTCTATAGATCTACCTAATCTAGTACGACCTGATGAATGCAAACAAAACATTTTTCTCGAAGCTCTTCAAATAATGAAACAAATATTCAATTTTAATTTAAAATTATATGTAATTATATGTTTATTAATAAAATTTTAATTATTAGTCAGGTATTTTCATAATTGTAAACGTAATCATTGATCATTTTCTATAATCAAATTCCTTCCACATTCTTTTTGTTTTTCACATTCTTTTTAAAAGATGTTTCAAATACAGCGTAAGTCAATATTTTTAACCTTTGTACTGTTTCTTATGTCCATAACCACCACCGTAACCACCATAACCACTCTTCCATTGTTTGTGATGACCACCACCATACCGTCCTGGGTTAGCATCACGCGCTTCTCTAATTACATCTTCTGATTCCACGCCAGCATCAATAACTGGGACAGCAACTCCAGCAATAGCACCACTAGCACCACTAGCATTTGAGTCGACAACATCACCACCGCTCACTTGTTTGACTTCATCTATAGGATATGCGAACACCAGAGCCATGGTGCAGATTAACATTAATATCGCAGAGATTAGTTTCATTTTGTACAGATCTTCAAAACTATAATATATATTTTCAATTATGAACTTTAATGTTCTACTCAGTATGAGATTCTGTTTCAGAATGATATGAAATGAATACAGGAACTGTTTTTATACCCTTTAGAGGTCGATATAAAATGAAGAACTGTGTATAATATAGGGCAGGATTTTTTACCTGATGGTGATAAGTCGATGAAGGTTATACCTTCTTAAATTTTTTATTAATGCTTGAAGGACACTGTTCTTTTCTTGCTCTGTTTAATTAAAATTCTACGAAAGACTCGTTATGGTTTGGACTACGTGACTTTGGACTACGCCAAAAATTAGCAAACATCACTCCAGCTCTTCAGTTATCAAAATTAGTTCACTACCTTACTTAAATATTATTAATATCATTAGTAGAATTTCCATATAATCATATATCGTTAATTTATTTTTTAAACCTTAGTCCTAAGAATATATATAATCAGAGACTAAGAAGTTAAGTTGTAGTAAATGTTATTCATGATTTTCAAAAATTGTTTAGATATATGTATGCTTTAACGAAACTGCGCTATAATCTTTCTGAGGTAATCAGAAGTAATCTATATACTATTTCTTCTATATAAAGAAAACCATTTCTTCAATCATATTAAATTTTATTAAAAATTAATCGAGTAAAAATAACAAATCTTAAGTATCCAATTATAGTATGAACTACATAGAGTATAAAGGTAAAGTTAAAGGTAAAGGTAAAGGCGTGAAAAAATTCAGACGTGATCGATAATATCGCATAATGATGATAGTGATGATAATGATGAATAAAATAAAATAAAATTGTATAATTGTATAATTGTGTGTTTTTATGAAGTTGTGTACTCTGAAGTTATAAAGGACACTATTATATTTAATTATCTGACAAGAAATATGTATTTGTTTATTCCACTTACAAAATAAAATACTGAAAGGAGGAATGAAGAGCGTAAAAATGGTAGGCGAAAAAAAGCAATTTTGTCTATGGTGAGTCCTAAACACTCCTCATATGTAATTAGGGGAATCTATAGCAATTATGCTGTGAAATTAACTAATTTCAGTGATCCTAAGAAATGTCCAAAACTTACATACTGTCATGAGTAACCAATAATAAACAGATAGTACACATTACATGTACAAATCAAGAAATTAAAGGTATTCTGATAAAATTACTGTAAAATAATTTGGAATAGTCTATCAATTCTTTTTTGTTGCTTCACAAAATTTGCAGAATTTCCCGATTCCGGTCTCGAATTACTACTGAGTTTTTAATTAGCTTATTTTTAGCATATCTGGATTGGTATACATACTTTCTATTGATTAAGTAAGATTTGCATAATTTGAAATGAATGATACATATCTTTTAAAATTAATACTCGTATTTATATGAGTTTGATTTTTATCATCATATAGATTTGAGTTCTTCAAACACCAATCAAATGACTATTTTTAGAGAAATCTTAATCTATGGTACTTTGTCATACGAGTAACGCTATTACATACTAAATATTTAATATGGACCGAAATTATAAGATTTGACATATTAGGACATTTAATAGGTTCAAATATTCAAGTAGCATAGATACACAAATGTAGTATTATAGCTGCAATTGATAACAGATTATAGATGAGAACCTGTTATGTATATATAAAAGACAGTGCAAAGTTCAGTGCAAATTTAAAAAAAAATATCTGTAGATCGATGAGTATAAAAATTATAATGATCGATAAATATACAAATGTTTTTATTAAGTTAAGTTCTTTACTCATATTTAATTGATTTACTTTTTATACTCGTAAACAATCATATACATAATATACATATTGAATTTTAATTAAATATATGTATGAATGAATATACATTTCTCATGGTATAAATTTGCACCTTTTTTGGACTTTGATATTGAACTTACTTAACACAGTTTGTTTTCTTCATACAGTATGAGATGTTCACAGAGGTACTTCTTATGAAGGTACCACTGATGCACTGCCATACATCATACCCAGCACATGTTTTGAGCTCTCATTCGCTTTCCTACAAAATCTATAAGTCTTATTATCGTAAGGTGATCATTTATCCTACAGTGCCCTGTTAAAATTCCTATAACGATTCTTAAATTATTTTTACTCAGTTGCAAAAGGTTAAAACTCCTTATAAGAGAGTTAGATTATGGTAATGCTGGTACATTATTTCAGTATAGCTTTCTTTGTTCCTCCCCCCCCCCCAATTTTTTTTGTTTCTGATGGGGGAATATATATATATTATTTGGAACTGTATTATTGGAAAATATTTCCGTTTAGTTTGTTGGTAACATATTAACACTTAACTTAACAAAGTAAAGTTCACTTTGTAGAGAAGCTTAATTTAAATAGATTATCATTTATTCTGATTTGATAAATGAAGTTCTTTTTAAAAAAGTGATACCAGTTATTTAAAATATATTGTTCAAACTTCATTATGGTTTTAATTGAACGCATAATATAATTTAAAAATTTTTTTCAGTCTTATAGTTTTTCATTGTATAGGAATAAATGCAGCGATTTCTAGATTCTTTAATATACTTTCAAATAGTAAATTTCATTCACCGATATCTTTTATTTAATTAACATTTCAACTTTATTATCTACCCAATTCTGATGTTTGCATTTTTCAATGAAAATCACAATTTTTCCTCCTCTTGAGTTTTAGAAGGATTGAAACTTTCTTGTTAGTAGCTCGGTTTTGTGTCACTTCAATAAATAAACATCGGTTTCTATTCATCCCAATATCTGAAATTTTGACACAAGATCAGTAAATAATCCAACTTATCGACGCATATAAATGACTATAAATAGTTTCATTATAAATTCCTAGTTGCAAAAAGCCCTGTTTACATTGAAATGCATCTTCTATTAAAGACTGAAATATCACTCCGTCTATAATATTTATTATAACTAACTATCTAACTATTATATTTATTATAACTATATATTTTGAAAACATTAAATTGAATTGAATGTTTGAATGATTTTGCCATGAAACGAAAAGAACATTTAAAAACGTAAATTTAAAAAACACTTCCTTTAATTTTGATTTTAGATTTATTTTATATATTTTGAAAGTTTCACTTAATATGGTACATTTTTATTTATTCTTTCATTCTGATTTGATTTTAGAAGTAGGTTTGGAAAGATTATTGTTCACATCAAATGTTTAGCCTCTTTAACGGCCGTATCTTTTGTAACCACCACCATATCCACCACCATATCCATAACCACCATGCCCACGTCCATAACCATATCCCCCAGCTTCACGTGTATCTCTAACTGTATCATCGGAGTCCTTTATAACTTCAGCAACTGGCACTGCCGCTCCATCAACTGTGCCGCCAGCATTTGTGTCGACAGTTTGGCCACCATCTGGAGTTGCACGCTCAGCTCCGTTACCAGGATATGCGAACACCAGAGCCATGGTGCAGATCACCATCAATATCATAGTGATTAGTTTCATTTTGTATAGATCTTCAAAAGTATAATATTTTTAAAATGAACTTAATTGTTCTGCTCGGTTTAAAATTCAGTTTCGGAATGACATGAAATGAATACAAGAACTGTTTTTATACCCTTTTGAGGTGAGTATAAAGTGAAGAACACTCTGCATAATACTGAACAGGATTCTCTACTTGTTGATGAGAAGTCGATGAGGGTTGTTTCTTCTTACATTTTACGCACAGTGTATTTCTTTAAGTCGAACTTTCCTGGTTGTTCTAAATTGTAAGTGTGTTGCATTTACAATATAATTCGGCGAAACGAGATACATTTATGAGCATGTGGTCGTGAGAGACAATATTTCGTCATCCTGCAGACGCTATGATTTAACGAAACAATAATCTGCTTTGATTTGATAAGTTACAATCAAGTATTTAAAGTTTTTCCAATATTACTGAAAGTGTTTCCCTGAATAGTTTTTATGACAATATAGAAAATAAAGCATTTGTTTACTTATATATTATATATACTTGTATATTACTACTATATTAGTCAATTCTTCTCATCTCTTGAAAAAACCTTTCACGATCTTTATATCATATAAAAACTCCAATAATAATATATTGGATCTGGATTTTCTATTTCACTCACTCACATATCACACTTTCAATTTCAAGGAATCAAACAGATGGCTTGACAGATTTTTAAATTTTCTTAAGAGGTGTTTACTTCTGAAAATGGTATTAAAACTTTATAAAATTGCTTAAAACATTCTCCAGAAGAGACATCAAATTCTGTTAAAGTTTTAAAGTCATTAAGAAAATAATAATTTTCGAGTGGTAAGTCAATAATCGAATATATGCGTAAAACATACATTTAAGCAAGCACTTCTATTATTGTCTTCTTTCCCTTACTTTTTAGAAATAAACTTCATAATGTATAAATAACCGCCCAAAAAATTTCTTTTCAGATTTCTATAGATCTACCTAATCTAGTACGACCTGATGAATGCAAACAAAACATTTTTCTCGAAGCTCTTCAAATAATGAAACAAATATTCAATTTTAATTTAAAATTATATGTAATTATATGTTTATTAATAAAATTTTAATTATTAATCAGGTATTTTCATAATTGTAAACGTAATCATTGATCATTTTCTATAATCAAATTCCTTCCACATTCTTTTTGTTTTTCACATTCTTTTTAAAAGATGTTTCAAATACAGCGTAAGTCAATATTTTTAACCTTTGTACTGTTTCTTATGTCCATAACCACCACCGTAACCACCATAACCACTCTTCCATTGTTTGTGATGACCACCACCATACCGTCCTGGGTTAGCATCACGCGCTTCTCTAATTACATCTTCTGATTCCACGCCAGCATCAATAACTGGGACAGCAACTCCAGCAATAGCACCACTAGCTTTTGAGTCGACAACATCACCACCGCTCACTTGTTTGACTTCATCTATAGGATATGCGAACACCACAGCCATGGTGCAGATTAACATTAATATCGCAGAGATTAGTTTCATTTTGTACAGATCTTCAAAACTATAATATATATTTTCAATTATGAACTTTAATGTTCTACTCAGTATGAGATTCTGTTTCAGAATGATATGAAATGAATACAGGAACTGTTTTTATACCCTTTAGAGGTCGATATAAAATGAAGAACTGTGTATAATATAGGGCAGGATTTTTTACCTGATGGTGATAAGTCGATGAAGGTTATACCTTCTTAAATTTTTTATTAATGCTTGAAGGACACTGTTCTTTTCTTGCTCTGTTTAATTAAAATTCTACGAAAGACTCGTTATGGTTT
>NW_024032272.1:0-11032 GCF_002237135.1 Teleopsis dalmanni | reverse complement strand
AAGTTCGAGTTACTTCTCGATAGTTGAATTGAATTATTTCTTGGTGAAGTTTGCCTCATAAAGTTTCTAATTCTGTCTTTTTTTTATTTAAAGCTTCATTATTTTTGGCACTAGTGTGGCTGGTGTTTGTGGACAAGTTAGTTTCCTTTGAAATTATATCTTTTTGACTGTTTAAAAATTTTTTACTTAAGTTTTTGTTTTATTTATTAATTAATTTGATTTTATTTGCTATATCAATTTCATTAGCTGTTTCTCTTATATTTATATCAGTTGTTGATTTACTTAAATGTTTGTTTGTACGTTGATCTTTTATTTTAGTGTCTTCTGTATAATATAGCCATTTAGGCCATTTTCACCAATTTAGTGAATGTCCGTTTATTCCGTTAATTACCGTTTATCGGAGAACTTCGCCGATGTGTTGTGTTAATTCAAATTGTGTATAAAATTCGAATTTGAATTTTGTTGTTTTAGTTTTGATTTACCGGAACGGAATCGACGAAATCAAATTGTCAGAAGTTATTTTGGTACGAAATGTAATCTTTCTAAACACATCTAGCTTAACCCGACCGGACTTATACAACGCGGAATACAGATAACTAAAGCCATCTATTTGGAAAATAATGGATTTCTTTTTACTACACCTAATATAGTCCTTACGATCTCTTATTTGTTATGTTTTAAGTTTCTTTTTTATTTGGTGTGTAATCGAGAAAAGGGGTATGTCTATGTCTCATTGCGCCATGCCATGACATTTTCCTCTAACTAAATATCTGATTGATAAAAAATGGAATTATTTAAGAGAAACGATAATGACTTTATTTGTATTTAAACTTCATGTAAGGCGCGATTGGCGAAAGTTGTGAAGTCATTGAAGATTTGTTTAGAGTTTCCTGAGACGAGAACATTCTGTTATTATTTATTGAAGGGATTTCCTTTTTAAATTTTTATGATTTCAGATGACATACAAGAAGATTTCTATTTTTAAAACCAATTTCCACGATCTCGGTTTTGAATTGCATGACCATTTCTCTTTTAATGTTTAAAATCAAACTTCAAGTTATAATAATTTGATAGCAAACTCCTATTGTTTTAAAAAATAAATTAAATGTAATTGTTCATTATCTAACACCTTTTTATGAACCCTTGCATGCTCTACCATTTTCTTCCAAACAATTATCGGGCTACTACCGGTAATCTTATATGTAAATAGGTTTCAGGATTTTGAGATATGAGTCTTTCATATATCTTTAGGTATCTCTCATTGTGCAGACATGACCACGACTTAACAAAATCAACATAATCGTATTCATCTTGAATTAGATGAAAACATTGAAATATTTGTTTATTGACTTTTATAATATCGATCCTGGACCAAAAATTCTTCTGAGTTAGTACGGAATTTGAACTTTTAAATAAAAATATTGTTTACTGTTTAGGTACAGATTACTAATTTATATACACGCTTCATATATTTCGTGTATTACTGAGTATTTACATACATCGATATTCTATTTCTTTCTATTATATGTAATCATTTGTAGATTTCACGTTTGAAATTTGTTACCTAAAAACACAAATGTCTAGTGATCAAAATCGCAGTTATCGCATTTTCTTTATTTAATTATTTAGCTTTTGCCATTAGTAGCATCTCTTTTACCAGACATAAACCAAGCATGCCTGTGAATATTTTTGGATGGATAAACGACTTACCCAATTTCTTTATGGGATTGAAATTTATTTATGCTCATCTGCGACATTTATCACTCCTCCTGCAATTGGGAAATCATCAAATCATATGTACTCATCTTATTCGTGTTTCCATCTTATTCGTGTTCCGTCTTTGTTTAAGTTTTATGATAGGTTGTTTCTTAAGTGATATGATTACCGATAGTCGACATAATCCCAAACGTGCAGCATCTTGTCCGAAATTTAGCGGAAAATCTTAACGATTTTTAAGAAATACTTTTCACGACTTCAGAGAAAGTATGATCTGTTTCTCTCTCAAGTTCTAGTATGTTTATATCAGAGACTCTGCTCTTATGGGAACCAATTTCAGTAAACTCAATGCATTATATTTTGTGTTACAGATTTCTTTAGACTGAGAAATAAATGATAATAAATTGTGAATGGCTTGTTTGTTTTCAGTTATTTTGTTCGAAATGCAATCGGACGAATATTATTAATAGGTCTAAAGTTAACTTTATTTATTGGATTATTTGGTAAATATAAATGTGTTATGTTTATAGAATGTGGTGGACTATTACTGGAAATTTCGGGAATATTTTACCAATAGATTGGTCCAAATCATTTGCACGTCAAATGCATATGCCCACATTAAACTTGGGACAGAAACATCAGGAAGGCAGTTTGGATGTACAAACGCCTGGGGATGATCTCACTAGTGAGGATGAAGCTATTGCCAATGATCTTGATATGCATGCATTAATACTTAATGGCTTAAATTCTGATCATGATGAGCCAATTAAATCTGTAGAGGAAGTAATAAAGGAAATTGATGATATTATGGATGAAGCTGATAGTACAGAAGAGCAAGCGGAGAGATGTGAATCTGAGGTGATAGAAAAAGCAAAAGAAGTTTTAGGTGCGCCACTCTATGCTGAGAGTAAGTACTGATAAGATATTCGCACTATCAGAAAAAAAATGTATTTCTATTTATTTTAGAACTTCAGTATTTAAATACGACACAACTGAACGAGTTGTACATGGAAATGGAAGTTCTCATACAGGAATTAAGTGAAACATTGATTAATGAATTAGCTTTGCGTGATGAACTTGAATTTGAAAAAGAACTTAAGAATTCATTCATTTCGTTGCTTTTGGCAGTTCAAAATAAACGAAGGCAATATCACGTAGAGAAGAAACGTGGAAAATTTCAAGGTTTAAATATTAATAATATCTCTTTATTCATTCCATTTATTTCAATTTATTCATGTGCCTTTTGTTAGGACCGGATCCGAAATATCTTACAACTGTCATACCATATCATTTGGAGAATGGTACACCAAACAACCAATCATTGCAAGTTTTAATAAAAAGTGAGTAAAACATGTTATTTGATTTAAGTAAATATGAAAATTTGAAGATTATTTAAAAAATAAAAAGAATAAAATAAGAAGTTGTAATAATTTCTCAGTCAGTAACAATGTGAATATTAGGGTGCCCCTTATATATTTCTTTTTTAACTACCCAGACTTACTTAAATACAAAATTTCATCTTCCTACGTCAACGTTAACCCATGCCCACAGAACTCTGAAGATTTTGAAAATTGCTGTTTTTAACCCTTTCCGTTATAGATATACTTAAATTAATTGAAATATTAAAATGTTTATGAAATATTTATTAAAAGAAGATAAAATTTCATAGCAGGCAGGATGATTTCTTTTGAGGGTCCCTTTTTTACATTTTAGATACAGATTTCTGTGCTCCTGTACACAGCATAGCAAAAATTCCTTTGCAGTGATCAAACCATGAAAATCTTGCATAAGTTTTACAGCTCTTTCAGCCCTTAAGGGAAGCACTTTCCTTTTCGCCTCCGAATAGGTAACATCTTCAATTTTTAATCGAGAAAATAAATTTGTGCTCTTGACAGACACAAAATCACTTAATGATTTTCCTGCAACAATAAATAAGGCAGTATTATTAACAATATTGAAAACAGTATTAAAAATATTACTATTTATTCATCAGCATCAAAGAGTTATAAAATGGCAATTTCTTCTGACAAATACCAAAGATGTTGTCTAAATTTGCTCAGGGCTGTTTTGGAGATCAATTTGTCAACAGTTTCATATTCCTTAAGCCTCTTTAAAAAGCACAAATCTTGATTTGGTGCCTCTACCGCCAGACTATATCGAAGCCATGGTTTTACATATAAAACCGAAATAAATAAACAGACTTTTTTCGCTTATCCTTGGCACTAATTTTAAACTGGGATTGCAACAAACATATCTTTAAAGAGTAAATAGCTCTAGCCATCCACTTTGCTTGATGCATCGCTTCAGGAGGTCTAATTTTTTTTTTTTCACTGCTTCCTCCCTAAAAAATAATAGATAGTTCAATCAGTTCCCGATAATCGTCACGTCCATCGGTTTTTTGCGGTTTTTGATTAAAAAATGTCAACAAATCTTCTTTCGTTGTATCACAAAAATGTCGTGTGACGATATCAGTATATGTTTCAATGGCAGCAGAATTAATAGTTTTCCAGTTGTCTTTAAACTTTTTGAACAGTGTGATATCGGGGCTACTTGTGACTTGGTGGATTTTTGTTTTGAACACACATTTTAAAATATTTCCCATCAAAGTGAAAAGTGAAAGGTCACCATTTCAGGCATATTATTCTGAAAATCTGATTTTATAGTTTCCGCTCTATCTTTTCGAGTCTGTGTACGAATACGTTGAATAGACGATTTGTTTATCGGAAAATCATCACAGCTTAGGTCTAGTGCTTCTACTACAACCTGAAGTATATAGACAGAATCCTTATGCTTAATTGACATCTACCTAGCGCTGCAACAAACTTAGGCGTCATAAAATTTTTCCTTCTTTTTTTTGTAGTAGTTTCAGAATTTACCATTTGAGAGGTGGATGCCAAGGGTTCCTCAAGGATTGCATTATCAGGGCTGATAAGTTGATCGTGATGTCCTTGCATTTGAATAGAATCTTGCGTAGTAACAGATGACGATAAACCTCCGAAACACATTTGCTCACATCTTTTTTCTCCTAATTTAATTTCCTTTTTAATTTTTTGTCTACACCCGTTAAAAATGTCTTATCTTCTTCTTCAGCCGTTCCAAAGCATCAGCGTGTGCTATATCAAATTATCTAAATTATTCTTAAAGTCGTCCTCACGGCGCTTGTAAATATCTTGTATTTATTTAAAATTTTTTTGCAACTCCCTCCAAGCATGGTGAGGATCCACAAGTTTTTTTACACAGTTAGGTATAGCTCTGGTAGGGGTTCTAGCTTTTTCCCAAAATATAATACACTCTCGAATGACGAGATTAGCGCTTTCACTAACACTAACAGTATGCATTGTTGTTGATAAAGGTACGCTTTCTTTATAGTGGCAAAGAAGCTATATTTAAATTTTAGAGGGTTTTCAAATAGCAAAGAAAGAAAAAAAGGACAATCACAAAAATTTATTTAATTTTATTGAAGTTTAGCTGACCATACAACGCTGTTTCGAGTATTGCCAAGTACTCATCAGCAGTAGTCTTAGGAAATAATCGAATTTTTATTTAATTAGTTTATAGTCCGTCTATAATTTGTTTGGACTGCAAGTGCCAGACTTACAACTCGTGCCTGTCAAATTAGAAGCGATGATTAATCGTGTTTATCCACAAGAAGCCAAGGCTGCACAAACTTTCAATGCTCAAGTTCCAGGTTTTATTGTCACTTATTTTTATTTAATTAGTGACAACAACCAAAACACTTGCCGTGCTTTAAACTAGAACGAGC
This sequence comes from Teleopsis dalmanni, assembly GCF_002237135.1. Taxonomy (NCBI): domain Eukaryota; kingdom Metazoa; phylum Arthropoda; class Insecta; order Diptera; family Diopsidae; genus Teleopsis; species Teleopsis dalmanni. Next base: position 5,553 of record NW_024032272.1, on the reverse strand, counting down.
TTATAAACTACAGCTTTATTTTGGAAACACAAGTTTAACGAATTGAAAGTTAACTTTTGGGTTCGCCTATTCTTTATTTCTTTTCAGAGCTACTCTTTTTGTAGAGACATTTTGTAATGCATATTGTTTTACTTACTATATGTAAAGCGACCATTCTGGTGCTTTTTACAAAGAAGCTATGCTATGTTACTCTACAAATTTATTTTATTCGATTAAGAAAATAACTCCATATTTTAAAAATGCAGGATTGCAACTTTTAAAAATACTAAAATTAAATAAACACAATCTGGGATACTATTATTACAAATGTAAGAAAAACTTATACGGTTTACTGGGTTTTTCAAATTTTGTTTACGAGGAAATCGTTTTTTGAACATTATTTTAGCAATATTTAATCTATGATACCTGTTTCATCTATTTTTAAAAAATTGTTTATATACCCTACGCTCGGCTCAACAAATGCGGCACATGTGAACTGTATAAGTATAGTTCAAATAAATGTATTCTTCGTAGTACAATTCGTAGTAAGAAAATGTCAAGTGTGTCTGCAGGATTTAAGTATAAACAGTAATTATATACCGCCTCTATCTAATTAACCATATGAACTTATCTTCATAGAATCACATTTAGAATTTTATTCTAATTTGCCATTTAGTTCATAAATAACAGTGGTTTTAATGACGCTGCTCTATTTTTAAAAGAATGGATTCAAAGCAATTTCGTATATTAATTAGTATTGCTTTTTAATAGAAAAATATACCGTTCAGACCAAAGCTTACCTTGATAAATCCTAACTGACTTCTGCTTCATCGGAAGCAAGCATTGAATGTTGTCTTTCAAAGCTTAAACGTCACTACCCACAGAAAACATACTTTGCTCTGGAGGGGACTAGAGCAAAAATTGGAGTTTTTATTAACTAGTCCTAGTAAAATCTTTTTTTCAATTTTTTTTCTTGAATTGTTTCAAAAAATAATATCAGCAAGACTAGAACCGATTATCCACAAAGAAAAACTTATACCTGATCATCAATTCGGCTTTCGGAAAAAGTATTCGACTATACAACAAGTTCACAGAGTTTTTGATAAAATAACAAGTGATATTGACACAAAACAATTTTCCTCGGTGGTATATCTTGATGTCGCAAAGGCTTTCGATAGCGTTTGACATGGAGGTCTTCTAACTAAACTATCCCAGCTTCTTCCAACAAACTTTTACCTCATACTTAAAAGCTATCTACAAAATAGATACTTTTATGTATCTACAGTACAAAGACTCAATCTCCGAACTTAAACAAATGAAAGCTGGTGTACCTCAAAGAAGCGTACTAGGTCCATTACTCTACCTGCTATACACTGCTGATATCCCGATACATTCTGATATTCAAAGTTTGATAGCAACTTTTGCAAACGATACAGCACTAATTGCCGCTAATATAAATTTTAACAAATCCACAGATAACTTGCAGAATTACTTAAACGCTTGAATGGTTCGACAAATGGAGAGTTCAAATAAATACAAGCAAAACAGTTCATGTTATCTACACGAATAAAAAATATGACCTAAAACATATAAAAATTAACAATGATGAAGTTTTCACACACACAAAGGCAAATTATCTTGCTATTACTATAGATAGCAGATTAACTTGGAAAGACCATATCAAAGCTAAAAGCAATGAAATTAACCGTCGCTTTGGACAATTGTACTGGTTACTCTGCTCGAAATCAAAACTAACAGTACAAAATAAACTACTAGTATATAAAACGGTAATCGCTCCAATATGGAAATTTGGAGCCGAAATATTAGGCATGCAAACATGCAAATACTGCAAAGACTACAATCAAAAATACTTAGGACTATCATAAACGCTGACTGGTACATCTTACACTATGACAGTCATCGCGATTTAAAGATACTCTTCGTTGTAGACGTTATCCGTAAAAATAGTAAAAATCACACAGACAGATTACTTTCCATCCTAACACAACAATGAGGCAGCTACCCAATGACGAAACCACACATAATAGACAATTGAAACGCCTATATCCATCAGAACTATTAATATTATAATAACCCATAACTATTTATCTAATATATTCATAGTAAATTCCTATTCTATTTAATTGACTCATTTATTCTATCATCTATCTATTAATTTAATTATCTTATACTATTTAATTTTAAGTTTTCTTTTTTTTTTATCCATTATTAATAGTTCACTCATGTAATTCTTAATCTTGTTTTTGAATTATTATTTGAATTTCCATTACGTAAAAATGTATACTAAATGCTAAATCTTGGCAGTTGTATGAATAAAAAAAAAATTTTCTTGAATCAAGACTACTTTATTACTTTATTACTTTATTTTGAATTTTATATTTTATAATTAAAATATAATTAAAATATAATCACAATACAGTGAAATTTAACTCAATACGGAGATGAGAATTCCATGCTTTTAAATAAAAACAAAAGTCTATATGTACACTATATGTGTATTATATTAATAACATATTTTAATACTTAGCTCCGCGATGATTTCGCAATGATTCCACGATTGTTTTTAATAATATCGCGATTATGCTTTAATTACTGCGCGATGTTTTTGTTTTAATTTTTTATACCTGCATAAATTTCTTTATCAGAAACTTGAGTTTTATACACCATACTGAAGATTGATATGGCGGCATAAAGTATGTTAAAAAATGTTCTATTCTTAGTAAAATTTGTTTCAAAACAAGTATTAATAACAAAAGTAGACAGTTACTGATACACGACAATACTCGCGTTAACAAAAATAAAACGAGTTATTAGGTTATTGTTCTTTAGCGAGCATTATCATTTGACGATTGTTACTGCTGGTTGGGATTGTGTACCGAAAAAAAGTTAAGTCGGAAACTTTTCTTAGATCTTTAAATGCCAGTTCTGTAAAACTACCAATTTTAAACGGTAATAGAGGATTGTCTCAGCTAATTAAAAAGTAACTTAAGAATTACTTAAGAATTATTACAGAAATTTAACAAAAACTAAAGATAAAGTAACAATTAAACAAATAGTAAATTATTATTTTAACAACAAAATCTTTTATGCACCATATAAAATTGCTTCTGAATCGAAGAGACGGTTTGACAACATTCTTTAGTCTGTTGAATTGATTCAGGACACCATTCCTTGACACTATCCAAAAATTCCATTCTTCTATCCGATTGTAAAACACTGTTTCAATAGTGGGGTAAACTAGCGATTGAAAAATGATTGCGTGCTATCATATTTTGTGCCAAATTGTAACCTTTAACCAATGATTACCAAATTTAGCTCAACCGAATATGGCGTATGACTTATGGGGTTTCCTTCAAATGTAATAATAATGTATAAAATAAGTTCTTTTTGCATCATACAATTATTATGCTAATTTATGTTTTGTTTTTGTTTCAGTACTTAAAGCAATAAATGAAGACAGCCCCACAGTGCCGACACTACTTACGGACTACATATTGAAAATTCTATGTCCAACATAAACAAGCATGGGCTAAACAACTAGAAGCTAATTTCAATTCTTAAGTGAAATACAAGGAAAAAGTATTGTATTTAGTTTTAGTCCAATAAAAACATGTATAACAAAATATATTTTTTTTAATTTTAAGCACAAGCAATTAGAATAAATGTTGAAAAAGGATTACCTAAAAAATATACTAATTCAAAAATATTTAACATACAAAGCTTATATAAAAACAAAATATTTATTGTGAATTAATATAGACATATATAATTAATCTCAAATTGCTTATAGATTTTTTTATAAGAGCAATTAAAAAAATTAAAAAAAATTAAAAAAATTAATAAAAATTAATATTAAAATTTACTTCATTTCATGCAAAAAAATTTTATAAAAAATGTGAAAGCAAACAGCAATATTAATATTTTTGATCCAAAATAATTTAGCATAAATAATTTTTTTTACGCGTTTGGTGCAAAAAAAAATTAAGAGCTGCCCATTTCTATTTTGCTTACACTCATTTGCGTAAAAACGTTCAAATTATTCAAAATTTAAAGTTTCATTTGGAAAATTAAAAGAGAAAAATAATCTATTTTGTATAACCGCGATATATATAGTATGTAGTTCATTAATTTTGTAATCCGTTTTGCTTTACGCATTCAATTATAGGAAAGTGTGTTAATAATATTTAAAATGTACATTTCTTATAATATTGAATGATATACACGTATATATGTATATGTATATGTATATGTATATGTATATGTATATGTATATGTATATGTATATGTATATGTATATGTATATGTATATGTATATGTATATGTATACTGTATGATACTGTATAATGATATATGTATGTATATGTATAGTATGTATATGTATATGTATATGTATATGTATATGTATGTATTGTGATATATATGTATATTGATATGTATATGTTATGTAATGTTATGTATAATGTATTATGTATATGTATATGTATATGTATATGTATATGTATATGTATATGTATATGTATATGTATATGTATATGTATATGTATATGTATGTGTATATGTATATGTATATGTATATGTATATGTATATGTATATGTATATGTATATGTATATGTATATGTATATGTATATGTATATGTATATTCATATGTGTTTATAATATACGTATAAAAGTTTTGTGCTTATACCTAATACCTGCATTAAAATGTAAAAGTTAAAGAGAGCTTTAATATTCATATTTTCTAATAATTTCATATGTAATATTTGAAAGATTCGTAAACACTTAAGTGGCCATGCATTATTTGTACATATAGTTTTATGGATTTATTATAAATTAATTTTTATTGCATTTAATATGGCTTTGAGTTATTTGAGTTAAGTGTTATTTTTTTTCTTTTCTATATATTTTTTTCGCAATTATTGTTAAAATTCTTCTTTCTTGTTATTAGATATTTTTCTTTAATTTAATTTGAAACAATTTACCAACAATAAAATTAAAATCGATATATCTATAAAATACGTACACAATCAATTAATAAATTATAGCATGCTCAGCACATACACAATATTTAAATAAGATTAACTATCTGCTCGAAGGAATATTTGAAAACTACTGAGTTCACAAATATAAGTGTACACATCAAAAGTACTATATTTGTTATAAATGTTTAAAAACCTATGCCACTTATTAACTTAAAAAATCAGTTTTTTAAGAGTAAAATAAAGCAAATCTCTGGCTTGCGAATGTTTTCTTCTAGAAATAAGAGTTTATAAATATCAAAGTCTTTATAATTTTATAACAAGTTATTGCGTGGGTCTTGACTAATTAAAAAATAAAAACACAAATGTTTAATCATTTCACGCTATTCTATATTTCAGTAACGAGGTTAATAAGAACACAATTATGCGAAGCATCGGGATTGACATTTATAGTCGGAATCGTCGCTATTTGACGATTCTTGTTGTTTTTATCTACTTCTGTCTTTATTTAAATTTATTTATTTTTATTGATAAGCTACTTTATCGCCTTCGGTCTGAATAACTTATATAAAAAA
>NW_024032271.1:0-11036 GCF_002237135.1 Teleopsis dalmanni | reverse complement strand
AAAAAAATAATATAGAAAATTGATTTTTTTTACAATTTCAAAGTTTTTTTTTATTATTTGTTCTCTATTTCGACTATAATTTATAATCGTCCTCAAGAATTTGAAGAAATTTAGTTTTTTATATTAATATACATTAGTATTTTCGACAAAAAGATTTTTTGCATATAAATGATAAAGAAATATATTATCACACATAAATAATTGGAAAATAGAATGGAAAAAAAGAAGAAAGAAAACTACCTGCAGAAGATTTTCCGAAAATACTTCTAAACCTGCCTAAAATCCTACCACAACAAGGCCCAATGACAAAACGACAACAAACAACTCTCAGAAATAGAGGAATACCACCACCAATAAGAGAACACATTTGTTAATTCTTGCCGTTATTAGATATATATATGATACATTATTTTTTATTGTTTTTATGTATAAATTGCTTTGTTTAAGGTCATATAACAATTTTAACTTAGTCGATTTCATTTTCTCTACCATCCAAAGGAATTGCTTACGAAGTAATATAAGCAGAATAAAGTCCAGGTTTTTTGCACTGCACTTATGTTAAAAGTTTTCAAATTTATTTATTTTTTTATTATACATCTTATAAAAAGTTATCTTATAAAAAGTAATACCTAATTTACCTAATTTACCCTACTCGAAATTCTGGTAAATACCAACATTCGCTACCATACGGACATAATTTACTATTTTCCTCAATTTACCATCAATTACTCGAACTCGCACACGGTCAGTTACATACAATTATCTTATTTTAGCTAATACTAATATAACATACATATAACTGTTATTATACCTGATTAAAACAAAAAATTGAAATTGGTTTCATTCGCTTCAAATGTTTCTAAAATAAGATCAAAAAATATTCATATTCTTCCAATGTTTATAAATGTTTATGTTTATAAATATACATATATTTATACACCTACATATATATGTAGGTCAGTAAACTTCCAAACAAGTAGGGATGATTCTCATATATGCATTATGAAGTGATATTAAATGCATGCTTGCTGGTGCCAAGCATTAATTGCAAAAACAAATAATTACACCAAAAACTAATTTGACTCTTTTCTTGTACTGCCTGCCTTCGTAAACAAGCAAATCTGTTTTTTGTTTCCATTTTTGTCCTTCATTCATCAATAGTAAAATTTTTAGAAAGAACAAGACAAGCGCGGCCGATCTGGCAGCAGCGCAGAAAGAAGTAAAATCTTCACTCCGCCCTCCCGTGCCTGTTGCTGAAAATTTAAAAATTGAGTCATTGTGACTATAATATTTTTACTCAATGGTTTAACCCACCATACGAATAATTAAATTCTAAAGGGAGTATGAACGGCAATTGATCGTTTGAGAAGTGGCTATACATTTTGTCATTTTTGCCTTACTTTTTTGTAATTAGGAAAAATCACAGGTCGTAATGAACAATTTTTGTGTTCTACTAAATTCAAAGCCTTGGAACTTCTAAAAAATATAAAAGACATTAATATATAATATATATATATAAACAAAATTAAATCTCTGTAATTACTATTTTTAAGTTCCAATATTTGCTAGATAACAACTGCATTTAACCATTGAGTATAAATATTATAGAGTAGAAATCTGAAAATAAACTCAATTTGCCTAATGGGTCTATGGGGGCGCGGGTAACAACGTAACAAGAAATAGAGAGCAAAATGCATTTCTCTACAGCGCTCTATAATATAGTGAGCACGTGCATGTAAGTTTTTTGTTTTGATTTTGTTTCCTTGTACTCTACTTTTTTTATTTCATAGAAACTAAATATCACTTTTTAGCACCGAATTTAAATAGAGGAATATATTCTACATGCTTTCCAGTTGCATTAGCAATGTGTTCGATTAATTTTAAGGCACTTACTTTCGGATTTTTGTTAACTTCTTTTAAAACCAAGCTGACATCCCTACGTATGAGTATCCTTGGGCGGCCACTGCGAGGCTTATTTTCAATAGAACCACTATTTTTATAATTTTTTATTATCGTCTGAACTGTTGATCGAGTCAAATTTACTAATATTGATACTTTTACCATAAGGTTTTTTTTCATTTCTATGTTTAATAACCAAATTTCGCATATTACTTGAATTAATTAAATACCACTCTCAAAGCACAACTAAGTGCATTATATAAATGTATGACTCATGCCACAAGCATGAAATATGAAAAACGGTACTTTCCCGTTTAACATTTAAATTACTGTCGACTATATCTAACAACCAATGAAGTGTATGTAGACTTTTGTCAATGATTTTTTTAGGTTTTTTTCGAATAACTTTGTTAATTTATATTGATGAATGGATTTTCTTTTGTTTATTATTAATAAAAAACAGTTCTAAACAAAACTGTATCATTACTTTTCTCTACTATGTCCTTGGATTTACGAGCTAGCAAAAATGGGGGGTGTATGTAGAGTTTTGTCGCTGACTGTATATATATATTTATTTATTTATTATATTTATATATATATATATATATTTATAAGTACATATATATAACAAACGTAGCGAAATAGATTTTCGGCATTAAATTTTGCATTTAAACAATGCAACTGTCATTTGGATTAATCTGTTACAACATTAAAGAGTGATCAAATTGTGAAACATCGTGTTATTGAAACTTTTGGACATTTGGACATTAATTAAATATTAAGTTTTTTAAAAAATATTTTGTGAATTTTGATTTAAAATACTAAAAAATATTTATATATTTGAAAAATGATCTCAATTAGTCGCGTTTGCAGTTATGTTTGCTGTATTCCGACCTGCATGCGGAGTCGTCGAAAGAATCGAAATGTAAATTTCGATTTCCCCCAAGTGACAATGTATTGGGACAAATTTGGCGTGAAAAATGTGACATTCCTTTGGAAATGTATGAAAAGCAGTTAAAAATTTGTGATATGCATTTTGCACCTTCAGATATAGGCAGCCGTTTCTTGAAAAAAGGTGCTTACCCAATACACAATTTAGGAACTGTAGATGAAGAGGCGGACAATTTTGCGCAACCACCAAGGAACTTTGGCGATATAGGTGGTATGCAAGATGAAGTATTCTGCCGCAATTGCGAAATGCAAACTAAATGCGCAAACACTTACAGAAGGAAATATGTCAATCTTCTTAAGGAAAACATAAAATTAAAGAAAAAGTTACAACTATTAAAAACTACAAAAATTACTGCAAATAAAAACGCTGTAGTTCAGGCCATCGACTCTGTGGCAAATGTAAATATTGAGACCAAAAACTTTTGTAAAATGATCCTAAAAGCACGACAGAAAGAATATGATGAGAATACAAAACTAGTAGCTCAAAATATGTTTCTCGTATCTCGATCGGCATATATATTTTTAAGAAATAAATTGAAAATTAATTTGCCACATGAAAAAACAATTAACAATTGGTCACCTATAAAAAATTTGCAGCCAAGATTTTTAAATACAGGTTTCGAAAGCTTGAAAAAGAAAGCCGGCACACTAAGACAAGTTGATAAGGACTTTGCAATATTGGTTGTTGACGAAATGAGACTAAGGCCAGAATTACGTTACAACGGTAACTTAGACCAAATAGATGGCTTTGAAGAACTTGGCTTTTTTAGAAGTAAAACTATTGCCAAAAGCCTTTGTCTATTTATTGGCAAAGGTCTTTTCTCTAATTGGTCAATAATTCTTAATTATTTTGTGTCAGAAAATGGTTTAGAAGGAGATTGCCTCAGCAATATAATTTTAAGAAATTTGGAGCTCCTACAAGAAGCTGGTATAACGGTACGCGTAATAACATGCGATCAAGGTTCAGCTAATAGAAAAGCATTTTCTTGCTTTCAGGTTAGTCCAGAAAAACCTTTTTTCTATTTTAACAATATTAAAGTATATTGTATGTTTGATTTTCCACATTTAATTAAATGTGTACGAAATGGACTTCTGGCATTATAAGTTTTAATGTATTGAAAGAACTGTGGAGACGGGAGCATACTGCTGTAACAAAATTGTGCCCCAAGCTAACAAGGCAACACATCTTTCCGAAAAATTTTGAAAAGATGAAGGTGAAGTTCGCAACTCAGTTATTTAGCAGAACGGTGCATGCTGCTATAAAAACAGTGGTTGAAACAGACGGATTTACCAATTCATCTAAAGAAGACGCTTTAGCAACAGCAAATTTTGTAGAAAAAATGGACAAAATCTTTGATTGTATGAATTCCACCACTCTCTACTCAAAGAATCCTTTTTGTTGTGCGTTACAAAAAAATAGCGTTGGTTTCAATTACATAAAAGAGTTTTTGATATACTTTGGATCATTAAAATTTGTAGACTCAACAAAAAAGGTGTATTTCTGGAAAGGTATTAAAATAACTTTAAATGCTGTGTTGCAGCTTACAGAAGAAGTTTTTGCAAAAGATAATGACATTTATTTTGTAATGACAAATTATTTATGCCAAGACAGACTGGAAAACACTTTTTCAATTTTACGACAAAAGGGAGGATACAATAAACATCCTTCGGTGTCCGAAGTCAATCAAATTTTAGCTAAAGTAATGACCAGAAAAATCATTGTTGCTTCTCCTGATGGTAATTGTGAGATAGTAGAAGATGATCACACCTTCGACGCAGTAATGGATGGCATTTCAAATACAAATACTATCTCATGTATAACTGAAGAAGATGATTCGGAAATTGATTGTAGTGAAACATTGATTGAAAATTGTATAGTGAGCTATAGCTCAACAGATTTCGATATAACAGAAACTGAACTTCCATCGTTTCGTTATTTTCTAGGATATATCGCATTTAAAGTTTTACCAAAAATCGACTGTCAATCATGTTTTAAGTCAATACGGAAAGAAGATGAGGTTGTAACTGCACCATCAGAATTGTTTCTGTTCTATAAGAATTACTGCAATATAACCGATTTCGGGAGTTTATTACCGCCTTCTGATGAATTTTTTCAAATAAGCTGTCAACATATATCTGTTTTTAAGAACATTTTTAAAACAAAACCAGATGAATTTGATATCAAAAAATAGATCATTGAAAGCTGTGTGTCATTGACTCCTGCCTGGTTTATGAATGATTGCAACCACCACAGAAGACAGTTGTTAAATTTTATGGTTGTTATTTTACTTCGCAAACATAGTCAATGGGCCGTTGAAAAAGTCAAATGGTCGAAACAATAATATAAATTATTGTAATATTATGATAAAACTGTGATATTAATAACATATGTGTATACTGAACCAAGTAGTAAGCCGTTATATATATACATATGTATATTTAAAAACAGTTTTAAATCAGAACTAAAACAATTTAGAAGGTGATGGAGTCATCAAAATTAATGCTAAAATAATAGAAACGCACAATTATCTTTAAAAGCATAAATAATAATAGCATTGTTTCTGATATGAAACCAAAAAAAGCCGAACTTCTTTTTACGTTTACAATTTCTTAATATTGGGAAATTATTCTTAATTCTTAATAAAATTAATACAAACATACAGGCTGAGAAATACAATACAAATATGTAAACATATACATATGTACGCTAATAAAGTGCATATGTTATATGAAAGCACACAAAAAGGCTGGACTAATATTTTTTTCTTGCATTTACCTTCATAATAAATTCGCAGAAGCACTGATCAAAATAACAAACAACGAAAAAAGTTATTTGAGAGAATCGTCTTTACTTTAATTTCCAAAGCAATTTAGAAAAAAAGACATGAAGAGAATGGAGTGTTTTTTGAGTGCAAAAAGGTTGCCAGCAGCAGCAACCTCATACAAAAATTTGCTTGTACGAGATTCCTACTCTATAATATTTATACTCAATGATTTAACATAATTTTACATATGCATTTACGGTAGTAATAGTGTTAAAAAATAAGTCCTGAACTTTCAATTAGCGTGCATTAAACTGAATGAGGTTTAAACACTGTTTGAGATTTGGCACAGCAACTAGGCGATGTGGCAGCACACATTTAGCACTTTTTGACAATGGCATCCTAACATCTGGCAGCGATAATTTTGGCTTCGCTTTTTTGCTTTTTCCTTTTCCTTCTTCTTAATTGGCTACTGGCGGTGTGTGCACGTTTTTTGGCTTGACAACATATTAATAATATATCAGTAAAAAATTTGTATAAGAATGTAATAAAATTTAATTGACTAAATCCTTAACAAATAAACACATAAAGTTTTGCGTGTATGGAAATTCGTGTTTGTTTTTCATACATTTGTTTGGTGCCGAAACCCGGGAGTTTCGATTTATAATTATAAATTAATTACGTTTTTGGCTTTATACGAAAAAAAATATGGCTGCCTAAAATAGGCGTATGGCTGCGTGGTCATCATTAAAGGAGGTAGCTGCAAAAATAATGGCGGATGACTACGTGGAGGATGGCTTTGGCAAGCAACAATATCGTGGCACATCTCAGGCTGATCATAAAAGGCCAGGCTCACGTCTAATGAGGACAAACCAAATAGGCAACTGCACCAGGCTATTGGCTTGCCCAACAGCGGAGCACTTCACATTGCTCAAAGGCTCGAATCTTTGCTTCAATTGCTTGAAACCTGGACATTCTACTAAGGCATGTGGCTCAACTAATTGTCGCATATGCAATGGCAGGCATCACACTCTACTATGCCGAAGTTCACCAGCGCAGACTCCTCCTTTGCAAGAGTCCAAACAGCAGGCACAAACTACACCTCAGGCACCAGCGAAACCGAACCAGGCTGGCATCCCACCACGTGTGCATCAGTGACTACACCATCCAATGCAGACATTCGCTACTATAGGCAATCGGGTTATACTCTTGGCAACAGCACAAATACGCATCTTAAATGGCTTTGGCAATATCGACTCGTGTCGAGCTCTATGCGATCCAGGCTCTCAGGTAAGTCTAATGAGTACGCGATATTTTAATCAACTGGCTCTGCGGAAGCAGAAAAGTGCATTGCAATTACAAGGCGTTGGCAGTGGCAATCGTTTATATACTAATGGCCGGGCAGTCTTGCGCATATTTTCGACTGTCAATGCTTTATTTGGCTTGGATGTTGAATTCTACATCATTAACAAAATTACCTCAGCAATCCCTGTGGCTCCAATCATGGAAAACTGTTGGCAGCATTTACGCAATTTGCCCTTGGCAGACCCGAAATTTGGCGAAACTGGTGTTATAGATGCATTGCTTGGCTCAGACATATGGGGCCAATTGTTGGCAGATGGCATAGTTCGTGGCGAACTTGATGATCCTGTGGCACAAAATACGCAATTAGGCTGGGTTGTATTCGGACCAGCTGAAGCAACCGTGCATAACTACAAGGCGGAACAATCTATGGCATTGCGTGTGAAGGCGCCTGATGAGCGAGTTGATGACCTTCTACACAGGCTATTTGAATCCAAAGAAATTGACATGGCTAAAGGCGATACACTAGCAGCAGTTGATCTTTGCGAGTGCATTTTCATGAGCACACATAAGCGTTTTGATGATGGCAGTTATTGCGTGCAAATACCATTTACACCAGATGCTCCACCACTTGGCAATTCACATCAGATGGCACTCAGGCAATTTCACCAGTTGGAACGAAAATTGGCATCCAACTCAGAGCTCAGGCAAAGATATGTGGCTTTTATGCGCGAATACGAACAACTTGGTCACATGCACCCTATTCAGCATCACTCAGGCGACACATCTCAGGCATACTACATTCCACATCATGCAGTCATGGCAAAATTCCGAGTCGTATTCAATGCTTCCGCAAAAACATCGAATGGCATATCATTAAATGATACACAACTCGCTGGCCCCCCAATACAGGATTTATTACTTAACCTTTTGCTTCGCTTCAGGCAGCATCGAATAGCATTCACAGCTGATGTGGAGAAAATGTTCAGGCAAGTCAAGGTTGACGAGAGGCACAGGCAGTGGCAACAGATCCTCTGGCGGGAATCATCCGATCAGCCCATTCGCACATATCAATTGGCTACCGTTACATATGGCACAACTAGTGGCACATATTTGGCTGTTCGCGCTATGCAGCAATGTGGCAGAGACAACTCTTATAAACTCTCAGATGAAGTACGAGCTAAAACTGCTTTGCATCCTGAATGATTTCTACGTAGATGACTACCTTAAGAGTACACCTTCTATTGGCATGGCGATTCAACTGGCGGCCGATGTCTCATCTGTTTTGGCAGACGGTCAGTTCCATCTCAGGAAATGGAAATCGAATAGCGCTGAAGTCTTGGCACATCTTCTTGGCGATGCTGATCCATGTCAGCTTAATCCGCACTTGGCAGAAACTACTGTTCTTGGCTTACACTGGGATCCACTCACTGATGAACTCTTCTATCAGGTCAGCTCTTATGATGCACAACATCTTACGAAAAGGCAAGTGCTTAGCGATGCAGCAAAATTATATGATCCAATTGGCATGTTGGCACCAGTCATCATTACGGCTAAACTTTTCATACAGAAACTCTGGCAGGCAAAATTGGCATGGGACGACCCACTACCACTTGAACTGTTGCAAGAATGGCTCATATACCGAAGGCAGTTGTCCCAACTGGAGGCAGTACGAATACCGCGTTGGATAGGCATGCAACCCGGATATCAAATACAACTTCATGGCTTCTGCGATGCTAGTGTTAAGGCAATGGCTGCAGCACTCTATTTGGCAACAAACCACAATGGCAGTATCACTAGTCACATTATCGCATCAAAAACTAAAGTGGCACCATTACATTCGGTAACAGTACCCCGATTGGAACTTTGTGCTGCGCAATTGTTGGCTACTCTTTTACACGAAACAAGGCAGGCTTTGCATTTGGAGCACGTACCATACACTCTATACTCCGACTCAAATATTGCTCTGTGTTGGCTACGCAAAAACCCATCACAATTAAAGCAGTACGTTGCTAATCGCGTTGGCTGTATTCAATCGATGACAGATATCAGGCATTGGCATCACATTCCTACCAAACTTAACCCAGCTGATTGCGCCAGTCGTGGCATATCCCCTTTGGCGTTGCAAAACTACGCATTATGGTGGCACGGTCCTAATTCAACTGATTATTCAATCAATGAGCTGCACCACTGTGCACCAGCAGAGCTGGCAATAATGGAAGGCGAGTTAAAACCAGTGAAGGTAAAGGCATTGCAGGTAATAGGCCAACCCGCATTACAGACACACTACACTGCTGGCGACGAATTGGTCGTCATAGATCTGTTGGACCGGTTCAGTCATCTTGGCAAGCTATTGCGCACTACTGCATACATATTGCGTTGCAAAAAGGCACATCATCGTTTTCGTTCGCATACACACATCTGTACAGGCGAAATGGACATTGCTTTAAATCACCACATCAAGGCAGAACAGGCGAAATATTTCGCAGCGGAAATCAAGCAGCTGAAAAAGGCACAGCCCATATCCACATCCAGCAAGCTCATTGCACTAAGTCCATTCATCAGCTCCACAGCGGACAATATATTGCGAGTAGGCGGACGCCTACACAATGCGAGGGTGGCAGAGCCACAGCGTCATCCAATCATTCTTCCAAAGGATAGCACATTGGCCAGGCTTTTAATATGGCAGGTGCATCAGGACACACTTCATGGCGGTATACAAATCATGCTTCATACGATTCGACACAAATACTGGATCCTACAGGCACGCATTTTGGTTAAGCAATGCATACACTCATGCGCGATTTGCAGGCGGCATAAACACATAATGCTAAAACAACGTATGGCGACATTACCAAAGGCTCGGGTCACCCCATCTCCACCATTTGCTAGATCTGGCTTAGACTATTGCGGTCCATTCAACATACGCATTGGCTCCAAGGCTGTACGAACCGTGCGGAAGGCTTACGTGGCAATCTTTGTGTGCATGGCAACCAAGGCAGTGCACATCGAACTGGCTGAAGATCTCACTTCTGAGGCTTTCATAAATGCATACACCCGTTTCGTAAACCGGCGTGGTCCATGTAATCATTTATACAGTGACAATGGCACTACATTCATTGGCGCAGATCGCTTAATGGCCGCTGACTTACAGGCTTGGCATAATGAATATTCTCAACAGCAATTGGCGAATCGAGGCACAAAATGGCATTTTCTACCACCTGGCGCACCTCATCAAGGCGGACTATGGGAAGCTGCCGTTAAGTCAGCGAAGAAGCACTTACTACGCATTGTTGGCACCCATTCCATTTACTATGATCAGCTACATACTCTACTTGTACATATCGAGGCTTGCTTGAATTCACGTCCACTTATACCATTGCATGACACTTGTGACGACAAGATGGCTCTATCACCTGCAGATTTCCTGATTGGCAGATCTCTATTGGCAGTACCAGACGCACCTATTGGCAAGGTACCTAGCAACAAATTATCATACTGGCGACAATTAAGGCAAATGCAACAGCATTTTTGGCGACAATGGCATGATGAATATCTTTCAACTTTGCAACCACGCTCCAAATGGCACCAGAATGGCGACAACATTAACATAGGCGATGTCGTGGTAATCCGGCACGAGAATCTACCAGCCACACATTGGCGGCTTGGTAGGGTGATAAAACTTCACCCAGGCGAAGATGGTTTGGTCCGAGTAGTCACGATCAAGCATTCAGCAGGCGAATGCATGCGACCTATCCAAAAAATATGCAGGCTTGTGGAGCATCCTGAACGTACCCGTCCAGCCGGGGAGGATGTTTGAGATTTGGCACAGCAACTAGGCGATGTGGCAGCACACATTTAGCACTTTTTGACAATGGCATCCTAACATCTGGCAGCGATAATTTTGGCTTCGCTTTTTTGCTTTTTCCTTTTCCCTTCTTCTTAATTGGCTACTGGCGGTGTGTGCACGTTTTTTGGCTTGACAACATATTAATAATTTATCAGTAAAAAATTTGTATAAGAATGTAATAAAATTTAATTGACTAAATCCTTAACAAATAAACACATAAAGTTTTGCGTGTATGGAAATTCGTGTTTGTTTTTCATACAAACACTTAGAAC
>NW_024032270.1:0-11037 GCF_002237135.1 Teleopsis dalmanni | reverse complement strand
TCGCTGTCATCTAATGTTGCATGTTGACCACCTTTATGCGGAATCAAAATTACTTCTTGTAAAAGAACATAACCAACTGCTGTCCAAGCAATTCCACACAGATGGACATTCTAATGGTGCCATGGCTAGTAGTGCGCTCCCTCCAAGACGTATTCGTCGATTTCTTGCTTCCTACTAAGGATGCCTGTTATCTCTCAGGAAAAACGGCGTCTCTCCCGTGCAGCAAGAACTGTCCTAGCTCAATTTAGATCAGAGTATAGCCATGTGTTAAACAGTTACTTATCACGCATAAACACGTCTATTCCTAATGTGTGCCCAAACTGCAGCTTTATCCCCCATGATGTCGCCCATATATTTTATTGTCCCTCTACGCACACAAATTTTAGTCAATTGACCTTTGAACTTAACCTAATGTTCTCTCTTCCCCCTTTTTCACATTAACCTTACTACAAACACCATCCATCTACATCCCAACCCATGCATTCGTCTTGTAATCCTTAGATGGTTTCTGCTTTTCAGATCTCGGCGGACTATAATCACGTCAACGACACTGAGATTTTCGATTATATTGGATATAGCGCTTTATCTTCCAATATATAAACTGTAATAAAAAATTCAATTAGTTTTAAAAATAAATGTAATAACAAATCTACATATTTTGAATTTCTATACCCATATCGTACACACGACTGCTACCAATTATGACTATTATGCGATTAAAATGGAGTCAGTCAGAAGGTAATCAACCTGACGTCCCCATTTTTCCAGCTCCTTTTTAAAATATCGAAAGAAAAAAATTCAATATTTAATATTTATGAATTAAACATAAATTAAATTAAACTTACTTAAATCGGTTAGTCAAATTATGTACTTTAATCTTCACTGTGTTTTTCTTAAAGTTCATATTACACCTCGCTATTCCAGCCGCAATATCAGTGTATACATGGCTGGGCGGTCAGCTCTTTTTAGGCGGGAAGTAATGGATAGAAATGTGAGATTCCTTGCTAAGGGGTTAACATGTTCTGTCAGCCTTTTATTATATTTTTCTCTTATATTGTCAAATTCTGCTTTAACTAAGGGAATTTGTAGATCTCGGAGGATACTTTCATTCCTAATATACCATGAGGCACCAGTGATTGTTCTCAGTATTTTTGACTGAGCTCTTTGAATAATTTCATTAGCATTATCTAAGTCCATATTGGTTTGATAATGCTTTGAAGCATTAGCATTACCATAAGTCTATATTGGTTTTATAATGCTGTTATACAAAAGTATTTTATACTCTAGGCACAAGGAGAATCTGTTATTAATGAACGAATGCAATTTAGGGGCTTGGAGCTTCATCTGAATTTTTTTAGCTTGAAGATGCTTGCGCCAAGTTAACCGTCCGTCTAGGTGAATATCTAAGTAAGTTATATTATCTGCTTGTGGTATAGGAATGAAATTTGGTAAAATTGTTGGAGATGTGCTTCGATTTAAGGTAAAAATGACGAATTTAAATTGTAGTTCATTAATTTTTATTCGACATTTTGACAACCATTTCTCCACCCAAAATAAATAAGATTGCAGTTGGTTTGAAGCTAACACAATGTTTTAATTTCGACATAAAATTGCCATCTCATCGGCAAACGTTGTGGTGACAAGTGAGTTACTTATTGGGATATCAGATGTGTAGAGTACATACAAGATAGGGCCAAGAACGTTTCCTTGTGGAACGTCAGCTTCTATTTCTAATTCAAATCATAATCAAGTGAACTAAATTATTGGAGCATATAACATATATTATTTGAATTAAAACAATTGTTTGCATTAACCAAAATATTTTTAAATCACTGAAAAAGAAATTATTGCAACAAAACGCGAAAATACAACTTGTATTGCGATCAGAACAATATATAAAATAAATAAATAAATAAAACTCGTTAAATAAATTGCAACTCTGGTGTTGAGAAACAATTCCCAGTACTTTTTTTAATTGGATTTATTGACACATTTTGTAAAAGCAACAAATATTAGTTGAAGTAAACGAAACTTTTGAGTTTGTTTTTGTTGATATTAACTATGCATGTATAATGATTTTGTTATTACAACAATTGGATAAAATTATAAGACTTATATGTGTATGAACTTAATAAAATATACGAATAAAAATTGCAAATTTCACTATTAATTACTTATTTAGTATCTTAATATAAACGCATGTGAATAATATATTAAGGAAATTGCTTTCAAAATTGATTATAAATAAATTTGTTTGATGCAGAGATAAAATTCTATTTAAATTATTTACTATCTATTTGCAATGTTTCTAAGTATTGCTGATAGTATAATAATATTAATATATAACGTAAAGAATAATTATTTTAATAATATATTTCTTCGTTGAAAATGAATGATTTCAATTATTAGTAAAGTAACAACAATTAAAAAAATTACTTCACTGTTTTGAAAGACGAACGCTTTTTCACTCAAACGGTCGCTTAAATAAATTGAAAAGTTGACCAGGACAGCTAAAATAAAAAAAAAATGAGTCACGACGTTTTAAAAACCATTTCCATTAAAAACGAAGTAGGCCCAAACATTGATTTTTTATTAACGGATAAAGATATAGTGAAATCGGAGGACAAAATTTCTAATATAAATGATAGGGTCCATTTGAATGCTGACGGTACAAAAGAAGCAGTTAAGGATCGTATTCCAAAATACAAATGCGGTAGCTGCTTGAAGTCATATAAAGTATTTGGTGTAAGTACTGTAATTGTTATTTAAATCAGTTTTTATTTAGGTCTTATACTTTGCTTATACTTTACAGATGCTTAAAAAACATTTAGCTGTGTGCTATTTGAATAGTAGTTATCACTCTCGAAAAGCAGAAATGATAAAAAATATACAGAAAATCGAAGAGGATGCGGTTAAACTAGAGAAGGAGAATATATGCTTTTGCTGCGGTGAAAGTTATGATACATTTCATGTAAGTTTGTCATAATCTGATAATTTCATAAATGTGTATATCTACGTTTAAAGGCAGAATAAAATTATAATTTTAATCTTCTCGTTTAAGAAATTCATTTTTGGATAGACAAATTCAATAAAGTGAATAAATAAAATTTTTTTTATTTCAATAAGTTCCTTATTTCTAATAAAATGTATCAGTAAATTAGTGAATATATTAATTTTATTATGATTCATATACACGTTGTAAATTGATTAAATTAACTTATTTTGATGTTAAAACCTTAGTACTTTAATTAATATTAAGAATATAAGTTAAGGTTCTTACTTAATTATTCTGTTATCTTGAAATTTTTACACTGTTAATTACGTATTTTGATGTATTTATTTTTTTTCTTTCTAATTTAATTTTTTTTTTTTTAGAGAGGTCATATATATTGCTCTGATTGCCCAAATTCATTTAAAACTCAAATAAGTTACGAACGACATGTTTTTATAACGCATTCGGAAGTTGATAAATTTCCTTGTTCCAAATGTGAAGCAAAATTGCGTACAGCTACGCTACTGAAGTTACACAAAAAGCAACACACAACTTCTGAAAGATTGTATGATTTTTGTACTTAAATTTTGAAAAATTTATAATTACAATTATAAATTTATTATTACAAAATATATATTTTTTAATTTCTGCAAAAGGCATAAACGTGCACATACAAGAAAGGAACCTTTTATTTGCGACTTTTGTGAGAAGAAATGTTTTTCACCGGGTGAATTGAAAATACATCGTCGTTGTCACACCGGTGAAAAACCCTACGCATGCACTGAAGTAAATGTTTATTTATTTTATTTTTATATAAGATTAATTAAAATAAATGTATAATTTTTTAGTGCAACCAAACATTTTCTACTAAGAGCTCACTTAATCGACATTTGAGACGGCATACAGGTGAAAAGCCCTACACTTGTACTGAAGTGAATATTTCATTTATTGTCATTTAATATTTAATAATAAGCATTCATTTTTTAGTGTGAAAAAAGTTTTGCTATTAAGCACGCACTCAATCGTCATATGGAGCGTCATATTGGTGATAAGTCACAGTATGAACACATATTAAAAACTAATAAGAAGTAATTATACTTAGGCTGAAAGAATAAATTTAATATAAGTTAAATTTTATAGACATAAAAAACAAATCCAAATTCATTCATCTAAAAGCAAGAGTAAAAATGAAAATCAGGAGGACAAACTGAAATGCAAAGATTGCAAAGCGATATATACGACAGAGGAAGAACTTAAGATTCATTATGAAACTGGAACTCATATACGTAAGTTATTTTTAATATATATAATATTTTAGTATATATGAAGAAATTAGTAATTGTTTTGAAAATGAATTTGAAATTAAAAAAAAATATAACATTTATTTAATAATGTTAAATCTACACGTATATATCATTTAATTTATTTTATAAATTTTATACAAACTGATAAGAAAATAACAACGCAGTTAGTTAAGAATGCAAGAGAGCATAAAGGAATTTACCAATACCGCAAAATATACTAATAAAAGTTTAGTCTGCATCTTCTATTTCAGCGGCAAAGTTAAATCCGATATTATCATATTCTTTGTATAATTTGTTGAGAACTTTAATGCCCAAAAGATTTTTCTAATAATATAAATAATATATGAACCAAGATTCAATGAAATTATTTTTTCTAAGCTTAGGGTACGTTTTCATATATATTTCAGCTGAATATAACAAAAGCAGCCCTAAAGATGTGAAAGAAAGAAAAAAAAACTGCACGCTATGTAGCATAGAATTTAATTCAGTTAAAGATTCAATCTTTCACTTCCTGAAGATACACAGAGAGCATCCACAGACTTTCCTCAGTGCTAAATGTGCCCAAAACTTAGAACCAAATAATGTCGCTACGTCATCAGAAAAGCATTACAGAAGTGATAATTCCAACGAAAACCCTATTGAAAATGTTACTCCAACTGATAACAATGTCTTGCCATCACTTAAATATGAAGAACTTTCGTCAATGGTAAATGGAGTTATTAAACAAGAATGTATAGTAGATGAAAGAACTGAACCAACCACAGAAAAATTATTATTCAATAACGAAAATAAAAGTGAAAGGATACAGCCAACACATATGAGTAATAATGAACAAATATACATCAATGATGAAGTTATTATGCAACAATTTATAAAACAAGAAGATCCCGATGCACCTGCAGAGAATTTACTATTAGAAAGCGAAATGTATAGTATTATAACAATAGAAAATGAGACTATTAAAAATGAACCAGAATCTGCTGTTACTGAAACTCCAGACGGTACAATTATAAATGATCGAATACCTCTCGATTATGGCGGTGTTTCACAAAAAGTAATAGAAAATAGTGAAACTGAAACAGTTACTGAGCAATTAATTATGGAAAACGAATCAACTGTGTTCAAGTAAGTGATATATACATAAATAAAGAAAATAAATATCATAATTTAAATTTTTGCAGTGTTCATAAAAGTAAAATCACAAATGAGCCATATATCAATTGCGACTCTTTTAAAAAGAAATTGCTGAAATTGGGTGTACAGAATGACCTTAATCGTTCTTACAACAGTGAAAACCCATACTCCTGTGCTAAAGTGAATATAATAATTACTGTTGTAAAAATAAACATAATAAGTGTATATTTATATTATTTTATTCTAGTGTAATAAAAGTTTCTCTCTCAAAAGGTCACTGAATTATCATATAAGGTATCATTGTGGTAAAAAACTTAATACGTGCACTGAAGTATATAATTTAATAAATTTTATTTAAATTTAAATAATATAAGTAAAAATATTTTTAATAGTGTAACAAAATTTTTGCTTCTAAGAAAGGACTCAATATTCATATGAGACAACATACTGGCGAAAGACCTTACAAATGCACTGAGGTATATATTTTAATTATTTTCAATTTAACAATCATTATAAGAAGTCTATATTTCTAATAGTGTAATAAAGGTTTTACTGTTAAGAGCTCACTTATTCTTCATATGAACCAGCATACTGGTGAAAAACCATGCATATGTACTGAAGTATATATTTCAATTGTTTTATATAATATTAAAAATAATAATTACATAACTTTTTAACTTTTTAAGTGTAATCAACATTTTTCTACAATGAGCTCACTCAGAATTCATATGAGGCGACATACTGGTGAAAAACCCTACAAATGCACTGAAGTACATATTATAATTATTTTATATTAGATTAAAAATAATAAGTATTTAATTTTGAAGTGTAATCGACATTTTTCTATAATGAGCTCACTCAAAAGTCATATGAGGCGACATACAGGTGAAAAGCCTTACACATGCCCTCAAGTATAGTTTTCAATTATTTTGATTTAATATATAACATAAGTAAATATTGGTTTTAGTGTGAAAAAAGTTTTGCTGTTAAAAAAGATCTTAATCGTCATATAAAAGGACATACTGGTGAAAAACCTTACACATGCACTGAAGTAAATATTGCAACTATTATTATATATAATTTCTATATGTAATGAGTATATATTTTTAACAGTGTAAACAATGTTTTGCTCGTAAGGAAACACTGAAACGACATATGAGACGACATACTGGTGAAAAACCATACACATGCACTGAAGTAAATATTTTTGTTGTTTGTAATAAAGTTTTGATCCCAAGCATAAATTTTTATAGTGTAGCAAAGGTTTTTCCGCTAAGAAGTCGCTTAATCTTCACATGAGGCAACATACTGGTGAAAAGCCATACACATGCACTAAGGTATACAGTTCCATTAATTTTATTTAAAATTAAATACAATAAATATATATAATTTTATTAGTGTGAAGAATGTTTTCTTCGTAAAGATCGACTCAATATTCATATGAGGGAACATACCGGGGAAAAACCCTACACATGCACTGAAGTATAAACTTGTATTTTAAAAATTTTTATTTGAGATGACAATATATTTTTAATAGTGTAAACAAAGTTTCACTCGTAAGGAGAGACTTGAAATCCATGTGAGGCGACATACTGGTGAGAAACCGCATTCATGAGTTACATATGCATCCACTCAAACACATAATAAATACAAATATAATATAATGGGTAATAAAGTTAACCCAGTATAAAATATACATTTTATTATTTTTACTGTTCGTGACAATTTCATATAATTTTATGATTCACAATATTGAACGATTTCAATATTGTTCGTGACAATTCCTAATTGGACAATTCGTCACACATTTCTAAATAGTAAATGGTACCATTGTTTAATAAACTAATAGATGTTTATTAATTATGCGTATTCAAGTTATAACAATGCATCTCTTTAACATCAAAGATCGATCATTAAACACGCACCTAATTATATTAGAAATTCTTCTATGATGATGCATCCAAGTAATATTGGTATAAAGTCACGTTCACCTAATTATCGATCCTAACATAAAATATGTTTTACGACACACTTTACAAGCATCGATCCTATTGGGTAATTACACAGATGCTTGGTTTATGATAGAATATTATTCTATCATTCATCCCATATAAAAACTGAATGCACCACTCAGAGGCAGTCAGTACAATTTCGACCATGTCTTCGCCATTATATTAAATTTCAAATCTCGTCCTCGTTAATAAAATAAATATCTTATTCGTGTGTGATTTTCTTTTATAAAAATAAATAAAATCTTAACTTTGTAAATGTTTAGTGAATGTTTAAATAAATAATAAAAATATATAAAAAGTGTCATTCGTGTTTTATTTTAAAAATATATTTATATAACATAAATATATAATTCATGCACTGAAGTAAATTTTGCTATTATTTTTCTTGAATATATAACTTTGAATATATAAGCACATATATTTTTTATAGTGTGGTAAAAGTTTTGTTAGTAAAGAAGAACTCAAGATACATATGAGGCGACATACTGGTGAGAAACCTTACTCATGTACGAAAGTCAGTTTTTCAATTACCTTTATTTAGTATTGTATAAAAATTAGATTTATGTTTTTTAGTGTAATAAAAAATTTGTTGCTAAGATAGGACTTAATCTTCACATGAAACGACATATTGGTGAAAAGCCACACGTTTGCCTTGAATGTGGAAAACGTTTTATGCTCGCCTTTGAGCTACGTTATCACAGTAAAACTCATTTACGACTATTTGCTTGCGATGAGTGTGACGAAAAATTCAAAACAAATAAAAAGTAACTCTATTTATATTAAAAAATTAAATTTATTAAAGGATTATTTTTACAGACTTTTAAAACATATCAGAATTCATTCATCTGTAAGAAAGCGGGAAAACAAAGCCCAGAAGCATAAATTCAAATTCATGGAATGCAATGTGGCAGAGGAAGAACTTAAAAATCATTACGACAGGGGAGATCATATAAGTGAGATCTTTGTAAAAATATAATATATGAGTATTTTGAGAAGCAATTAATAATTCTTTGTTTAAAAATTGCGTTGCTACTGTGACTTTTAATACGTATAACCTTACATGACAATTTTTATCTTTTGAAAAGAAAACTTTATTTTATTTTGGAACTATATTTAGCATGAGACTACAACAAAGAGTTTTCTTTTGTGTTTTTAGGCTTTAATAAACATAATATCTAAAAATTAAAACAGTCGTGTAATATCAAGATATTTTTTGATGTTTTCAAGGGTTTTCTTAAGGGTAGATTATAATAATAATATTATTTTCCAAATATTTTGTAAACTTAAACCTAAAAACACTAAAGAACATTAGGCTTTAAATGAAAGTGATTTATTTATTTATATATTTTTATATATTGTTTTTAAAATCAAGCATTAATCTTGTGAAATTTTGTAAAAACATTTGTATCAAAAATGTTTTGCTTATTACGAACCATTATAGAACGACGTTGTTAATAAGTTTTAAGTATTTATATATAAAGTATTATAAAATAAGACTATTATTCAATATTTACTGCATATTTTTATATATATTTCAGACGAATATACCAGCAGCAGCCTCAGCAGCCTGGATTCAGTTAAAGCTTTGAACTCTCAAATGCTTGAGGTGAATAAAAAGCATACAAAAACTTTGTGGAATGATGATATTGGGAAAAAATTAAAACGAAATGGTTTCGAATCTTCATTAATAAAGATTAACAAAATTGATGATTCAAAGGAAATTTCAACTGAAAATATTGTTAATACAGTTAATAACAAGAGTAAATTACAAATAAATTATGATGAAGAGATATCGTTGAAAATTGGAAGAGATATCGTTGAAAAATTATTGTTAAAAAACAAATTGAAGCCAAAAAGTACTAATAATCAAACATTAATCGCGAGTGGCTTTATTACACAACAATTTTTTAAGGAAGAAGAATCTGAAATAGCTACAAAGAGTTTACCTTTAGAAAACCAACTATACACTGTTATAACGCTAGAAAATGCTACAATAAAAACGGAACCAGAAAGTACCACAGAAAACTTCGTTTGATGAGCTTAAACAAGTTGAGTGTAAAGATTCCACAACGTGATCAGCGAAATGCACTGAGACAACATAAAGTGTGTTAGGTAGCACAGTATTCTAGACTGGAAAAAATTGAATTGAACTGACTTTCAAAGTGAAGAACGTGAAATTGATATTTACAAATAATTAATTAAATTTGAATTATTTACAAGTTATTGAAAGTTCTATTTAACTGTGTAAGCGTACTCGCACATTCACCTACAGCAGATAAAAAATCAAGAGTGAATGGCGTGTATCTTCCCATAAGGCACTATATTACGAATAAAAGTTTTCTTTCAACAAAACATACAACTTAGAAAATAACAACGTGTCGAGGGAGGGAAAAACGTAACCTAGAACAGGGAAAATTTGTTAACAACAAGGCGGAGCCACACAACGTACAAAATTATATCACTGCCCAATAATTATCCAATAATAATAAAATAAAAACAAAAGACGAATTGTATTTTAATAAAGTTGAAGAACATACAAAAATTTTTCTTTCAAGGCTACACTCGATCTTCATATAAAACGTCGTATTGGTTGAAGTACTGAAGTGTACTGAAGTGAATTTTAATGATTTTATTTAATATTAAAAATAAACTATGTATTTATTATAGTGTGATAAAAGAACTCAATCTCCATATTGCAATTATTTTCATTTAACATTACTTAATAAACATTTCGGAATTACTCAAGCGTCATATGCGCCGACGTACTAGTAAAAAACCCATTACATGCTCTTCAAAGTTTTTCTGTTAAGCAGGCGTTTATAATTCATATGAAACAGCCGACATACTGGTGAAAAGTAACGCCATTGCAACGAATGTGTAAAACCTTTTTTACAATCTATTTACATAGCTACGTTGTCACAGAAAAACTCATTTACGCCCATTTGCTGTGATCAGTGTGAAGAAAAAAGCAAAACTTATAAGAAGTATGTGGTTCTATTTTTTCTTTAGAAGCAAGAGTGATTGGTGCTTCCTCCATTTAATCACTCCGTCAAGTGTTTCCACAGTTTTCTCCTACGTCTTTTTTGACTAATACTTCAAATTCTTGAACATAAAGACGTTAGGGGTACGATTTTGCAGCATAATTATTAAGTCCACTGCCGAAGTTGATTCTGCAGGTAGGATCAAGGTAATAAGACCAAATTTTCCTAGCGATGTTGTGCACGTTGCTTCTGCCTGCCCGCCATTCGGAGACAGATGATGTATACAACGTGATCAAATAAGCCAAGGCTTCGAAAGTTCTTGGGCCAGATGGAATTTCAATGCTTATGCTCAAGCACATTGGGGCCATTGGCCTTCAGTTTTACTCATATTCTGAACACCTCATCCCAAACATATGATAGACTGGGAGCATAATCCTTCAGCTGAAATCGGGCAATGCGGTTGCCCTAGGTAAAACATCCATCCCTGACAGCACAAAAACAATGTTTCTGCAATTATCTTGTAGGTAAATCATCCTTTGTTGATTTTAGATACAAGGTATCTAAAGCCATGAAATTGAAACAAGGTTTTCCTCAGGGCAGCGTTCTTTCACTGA
>NW_024032269.1:0-11039 GCF_002237135.1 Teleopsis dalmanni | reverse complement strand
AAACATTAATGATCATACAATAATTATGAAAAATGCAAAGAACAATTCAATTTCAAGTAATTGTGGCATAGAACATGAAAACTTATATGGAAATCTCATTATACAATACAATAACTGTTCAATAGAAATAGCAAACAGAAAATTTTCTAATAAATTAAAAATGTATATTGACAAAATTATTCTACCACAATTTATTAATATTACATTTAATTCAACCCTGTCTTTAGAAGAAGTTAAATTAACAACAATACAAAATTTAAAAGAAATAGAAGAAATTAAATATAAAAACCAATACCAACAATCATAGTAATAATATCAATAACAATTTCAGTAATTATACTGTACAGTAAATGTAAAAGAATACAGGGGGGAGTTACGTATGTAATTCCACAACCACCTCAACCTCAAGTATCGAACCTCGAACAAATCGAGGAAATAATGAAAAAATATCTTAAATAATAAACAAAAATTGTTTCTAGTTATATATATAAATACATCCTAAAATTACTACTATATTTTAATTAACGAATTACATAAATTTCATATTATTATAATTATTAAATATAATCCGATGACTCAGGAGTGTCATCAATCTAAGGGTGGAGGAGTTATGTACCATCACCTTAATAACACACACAACGACTCATTATAAGAGATCGTCTTATCTTAAATAAATAGGTGTCTAAACTCTAAAAATAAGTATATTTAATTTTGTAAAAGTATTTAGTTTAGTTATCTCAAACACAAATATAATGATTACTAAACTAAAATAGTCCTAAGTAAATAAGTCTCTAAAATGTAACACATAAGTGTGAAAAAAAAAGATAATAAATATATTTAATTTGTAAAAGTATTCAGTTTAGTTATCTCAACACAAATATAATGATAACTAAACCAAAATATGTAGTCCTAGGTAAATAATTGTAATTTATTATCACGATTTGCTGTGCCAAATCGATATTATAAAAGGACGAACAAAACTAGGTTTAAGTTAGTCTTAAGATTCATTCAATAAAGTACGCATCTAACTTAAGTTTCATGTGTTTTTAATCAAATATAATTGGCGCAATCGAACGGAACAAATTCAAAAGAATTTGTAATAACTTATATAAGTATCGGTTGACGAAGTGTTACCTTTTTTGATCCTGAAGAATCGAGTGAAAATTAAAATTAAAATAAATTAAAGTGCTCTTAAATCTGTAATAAATTAAAATATAAAGTAATTAAATTAAAACATAATTGGCTCAGTCAACGGGAGTTAATATTCTGAACAAGTTAACTATTAACGAACTAAGCACATAAGTAAAAAATCGTTCTGCAGACAATAATCTATGAATAAATTTGACGCCAATAGAAACATGTCAACAGAAAACAATCAAGAAGAACAATTAAAACGAATGGCGGATGTCATCAGATCGCAGGAGGAAATGATTAACCAATTGAGATTCCAATTTCAAAACCCAATTCAGGCACAATCACTGTTAACATCAAAAGAATTATTGCAGCAATTCAGACAACTAAAGTGTCTGGACGCCGGACATAAAGTAATGGCATTTATTAAGTCAGTAGAGGCTATCATCAACCTATGCCCGACGGACAACCACCAATTAATGAACTTGGAGATATTTTCAACAGGTGCAGAGGTATTAGACTAAGTAATCTAAGAGAATTATTCGATTATTTCCAAAAAGCAAAATTTGAAATTAATGAAGTATATTTATTCGATGAGGATAGACCAGAAATTTATAAACCAGATAGGGTTGATAGGGATTTAGTCAGTATCTTAATAGAAAAGATTGATATACCTATGAGGATACATTTAGACGAAAACAATACACTTAATAATATTGTAACAAAATATTCAAAAATTAAAACATTAGATGATACTAGAGCCATACATATAAAACATACGAAAAATTTAAACCAACACAAAACACAAAATTATCAGAATTCGTATACTACACAAAGTACAAATAAAAACAACACAACTAGACGATATAGTAATGAAAATCAAAACGAAAAGTATACACAAAATAATTATAGACAGATTTACCATGAAACTGACCATAACCGTAGGAATAATGATTCGAGACAAACCAATGAAAATCAAAACGAAAGGTACACACAAAATAATTACAGACAGATTTATCATGAAACTGACCATAACCGTAGGAATAATGGTTCGAGACAAACCAGAAATACTCACATGAGCATTGATACACATAACTCAAGACCAGCCCCTGAACCCATGCAAATTGGAAACTGAATTAAATTTTATAATACCGCCTCACGGCATACCCTACCCATAATTAGTATTACAATAGGAAAACAGAAAATAAAATGTCTTATTGATACAGGTTCTTCCACTAGCATTTTAGAAAATAATTTACTAGTGGAACAATATCCAAAAGTTGCTCTTAAAAATCCACTGTGTTACAAAACACTTAATGGAGTGAATGAAATTAAACATGTAGTAACCACACCATTTCCGAAAGAATTCGGTTGCCTGGGTACACTACAGTGGAAACTTATTAATTTTTCAAACGAAAATTTTTCTGGTATAGTAGGACACAATTTTCTGCAACCGCTTCACGCAAAAATCGACTATCAGGGAAAATACGTCGAAATTTTGAATAAAAAATTCTTTTTTGTCGAACAATATTATCCTCAATGTATACAAAATGTGTGTAATATCGAACACATAGAAAAAATTGATGTAAATTATGATTTCAATTTATCTCATATGAATAATGAAGAACGTCAAGCTACCTTAGGGCTGCTTAGCGAATTCAAAGATTTATTTTATAAAGAAGGAGATATATTATCAAGTACAGATGAGGTACACCATGAAATAATAACAACTCATGATAGGCCCTTATATTCCAAAATTTATAGATATCCTCAAGTACATGAAGAAGAAATAGAACGTCAAATAAAAGAAATGCTGAAACAGAAAATAATAAAAGAAAGCAATTCTCAGTACAATAGCCCACTTTGGATAGTAGAGAAAAAGTTAGATAATTCTGGGAAAAAGAAGTACAGAATTGTTATTGACTATAGGAAATTAAATGAGTTCACAATTGATGACAAATTTCCAATTCCAAATTTAAACTCAATCCTAGATAAACTAGGTAGGGCGCAGTATTTTACAACTTTGGATCTAGCTAAAGGCTTTCACCAGATTCTAGTTAGACAAGGAGACAGAAAGAAAACTGCGTTCTCAACACCATTTGGACATTATGAGTTCACTCGTATGCCATTTGGTCTAAAAAACGTCCCATCAACATTTCAAAGGTTGATGAATAGAGTCCTGAGCAAGTATATTAATAAAATATGCGTCGTATATATGGACGATATATTAGTATTTGGTACTTCCTTAGAAGAACATTTAATCAATTTAAAATTGATATTCCAAGCACTAAAAGTAGCAAAACTTAAAGTACAAGTGGACAAATGTGACTTTCTGAAGAAAGAAACACAATTTTTGGGCCACATGTTGACAACAGAAGGAATTACACCAAACCCTACGAAAGTTGAAATCATTCAGAATTTAAAAATCCCAAATACCACAAAAAAAATAAAATCCTTTCTGGGAATGACAGGTTTCTACAGAAAATTTGTCAAGGATTATGCTAAAATTACGTACCCCATGACTAGGTGTCTAAAGAAAGGCCAATCAATTAACATATATGTGCCCAGAGTTTATAGCTTCATTCGAAAAATTAAAAGACATAGTAACAAACTCACCTGTATTACGTTACCCTATTTTTACAAAAAAATTTAAAATTGACACTAGCAATTTCGCAATAGGAGCAGTTCTGTCCCAAGATGAACATCCCATTGCTTTCGCATCCCGAACTCTAAATTCTCATGAAATAAATTATGCCACCGTGGAAAAAGAATTGCTTGCTATAGTTTGGGCAATAAAATACTTTCGACCGTATGTCTATGGTAGGGAATTTAATTTAGAAAGCGATCATCAACCACTCAAATGGTTGATGACAAAGTATTCAGGTAAAGATATAAGTCGTAGGCTTCAAAGATGGCTGGTAAGTCTCGGCGAATACAATTTTTCAATCGATTACATAAAAGGAAAAGCCAATAATATTGCCGATTTTTTGAGCAGAATAAAGGACGACGAAATTATCTCTCAAATGGAAATTTTCCAAGGCGACGAGGAGAATAATAGCATGTCAGTGAATATAGAAACAGTCCATTCACAACAGGAAGACTTAGGTTTCGAAATTCCAATATTAGATACAGTAGTAAACAGGTTTAAAATACAAATAATAGTAATTCAGGAAAAACAAGTCACTGTCGAGTCTATATTTAATTATAAACGAATTTATATTGACCAAAGAGATATCGATGAAAATAATGTACTAGATATAATAAGAAGAGAAATAGACAAAGGAAAAATAGGAATATATTCACATCTTAGCGATCACGAATGTTACAAAGTTCAGAAAATTCTTGAACAAGAATTTCATTCAAACTCTAAAGTGAAATTCGTCAAATGCTCTCATTTAGCAAGAGATATGGAGAACGATGAAAAATTAAGAAAACAAATTGCGCTGTTTCATAAAAACGAGAGTGGTCACTGTGGAATTACAGCAACCTTCGAGAAGCTAAAAACCAAACTCTACAATCCCCATCTTAAAGAAGAAATACACAAAGTAATAAATAATTGTGACATATGTTCAGGCGGAAAATATGACCGAAACCCAAAAAAAACAAATTTCTAATTACTGGAACCCCCAAAACTATTAATGAAATAATTCATGTTGATACTTATGTGAATAGCAAGCATTCGTTTCTCATTTTTATCGACAAATTTTCAAAACATGCCACATGTTTACCACTTACAGACAGAAATAGCAGAACACTTGTAGGTCAACTGCAGCAATTCTTATCTATCAAAGGAAAAGTAAATAAAATGGTATTCGACAACGAATTTAATAACGAGAACGTTAACGAATTTTTGCGAAATGAAGGAATACACTACCATATCCCTAAACCAAATAGTCACACTGGTAACAGCGACGTAGCAAGGTTAAATAACACAATTACGGATAAAATTCGAACCCTAAACCTTGAAAACTATTTACCAATCTCACAACAAATTTTTAAAGTTATTATGATCTACAACGACACATATCATAATACAATTAAATGCACCCCACTAAAAGTACAAAATAATATAATAAATCACACAATAATTTATGAAAGGCTTTGTAAAATCAAAGAAACAAGAATTAAACAAGCAAATAGAAATAGGGAAAATTACGTGGAAACTAGACAAGAAGGATTTATAAGACATTATAAAAATTTAAGACATAAAGAAGAACCCAAATTTAGAAAAAAACCCTTACAAGGAATTCATACCAGCAATATTAAGAGACCCACTAAATTTAGTAACCATTTAAGCAGTATTGATATTAACAGTAATCCTTAATTCTTAAATTACAGATAACTATATGGGCATTAATAATATTGTCATCACCTTTAATACAAGCTAATCTAATTACTCATCAAATATCTCAAACTAGTGGATACATAGAAATTGTAAATAATAACTATAGTATTCCAGTAGAATCAGACCTAATTTTACATAAAATAGATAGCCAAGAAATAAAAACCGTACTTTTATTAATGAGGGATAATTCAAACATTTTAAATACAGAAAAAAAAACAGTCATAAATAATCAAGTTGAAGTACTACTAAGTAAATTAAAAACAATAAACCCCACAAGTAGACAAAAACGGGGACTAATAAACTTAGTAGGTAATGCATGTAAATATCTTTTTGGCACAATGGATAACACAGACCAAGAGGATATAACCAATCACCTTAACACAGTAGATTCTAATTTACATAATTCCATAACAGGATAAATCAACAAATAAAAATTAATGATCATTTCAATAAAACAATACAGCTAATAAAAGACACAATAACTCAAAATCTGATAGATATCCTTAATTATATAGGAAGGTTTCATAAAACTATGAGAGACATATTATTACAAAATATATATCTAGAAAAAATACTGATGTTGACTACAATTAAATACCATACTAGTATTCTTACAAAACAGGAAATAGATGAATATGAAATTAATATAAAGAAAATTAGGTATCTAAGGACAGCAATATTTGAAAAAAAAAATAATGACTTAATATTTGTAATTAAGGTACCTAAAACATTTCATAGTATATAGGTAAAGACTATAATACCTATCCCCTATCTAAACAAAGAAATAAATGCAGAAATTGAAGATATATTCAAGTACAGTAATAAAATATATACATACAAAGAAAATAATTATATAAATGAATTTGTCATATCAAAACATTGTACAATAGATAAAACTTTCAATTTTAATTTAATTACAAATGAATATACAGAAATTGTAAACATTAATGATCATATGTATAAGGTATTTTTGTGTGTTTGAAAAAGTAAGTCGCGTTCGTGGTGCGCTCCGTGTTTTTTCGAAGTGAAACCTAGTAAAAGACTTGTCATTAAATGCGAAAGTACCAAAAAATATAATATAATATCATAATTAGTTAAAGAACTTGCCGAAAGTGCCGAAATATCGCGCCCGCGGTGTTATTTTATTAATTGATTAGATTTTTTTTTTTATAATATTCCGAACGGAAAATCAAAAACATAAAACAAAAAATAACTTTCACCTAATATTTGTTATTTGATATTTTATTACACATATACAATCAGCTGATATAGACAGCATAGTGTTGCAAAACTATTAAACTAGTGCACAATTTTTGGCTTTACATCGTGTAAAAAAATATTATTGTGTAATTCAATTTGTCAGCTCTAATAGCGTAGTTGTAAGTTATTTTCTTTTTATATATATATCAACTAACAAAAATTACGCAAAGAACTTAATCTAATATGAATCCGCAGCAACCTCCACTTTATGGTGGAGGAAAAGTATCAAAATTTAAAGAGAAAGCCGAAAGTAGTGCTATATCTAAATATATAGAAAAAATAAACAATATGGAGCAGCTATGTCTTCAACTTAGAAATGAGATAGAAGTTCTTAAAAAAGAAAATGAGTTGCTTAAAGGTTCTCCATTACCTGTTACCCAAAAGTCTGAGAATGTGCACAATCAAATTGTATACGAAACTGATGAAGATGAACTTGCGAAAGAAACGGAGTGGATCTTTAAGAAAAGGCCCGCTAAGAAGAGAAAACCTGATCGCTCTCCTGACTCCATATCTCCTTCCAAGGACAAAAATATGGCATCAGTTTATGCAATTAAGAATGCCTCAGCAGACCAAAAATCATCACGTCCACCGCCAATTATGGTCTCAGAAGGAATGAACTACTCAGATCTCCTTCTCATTGCTAAAAACAACTGTAAAGAAGAATTTTCTATCAAACTTTTAAATAGTACTTTGTACAAAATCAGTACATCTGAGGTTAATGACTACAGATCAATAACAAAAGCACTATCTACGCAAAAAATTGCTTGGTATTCTTATGAAAATAAACAACTGCGTTCGATAAAAGTAATAGCTAAACACCTTCCAAAGTCATGTGACCCGTCTGAGATTGTAACTGATCTGCAAGAGAAAGGATTGAACATTCTAAATGCGGTAAATAAGTGGAAGCCCTTCTCAAAAGAGCCACTCGACATGTTTATGCTCACATTTGATGCGTCCGAAGATATTAAGAAAATACACGAAATCAAAACTATATTGAATTGTGTAATTAAAATAGAAACAATAAAGCGGTCGAGACAAATACCACAATGTAAAACATGTCAAGAATATGGTCACACTCAAAACTATTGCGGCAAAATAGCCCGATGTGTTAAATGTGCCGGCAACCATAAGACAATAGAATGCAAAAAGCCTGATCAGCAACAACCTAAATGCTGCAACTGCGGAGAAGAACATCCGGCCAATTACAGAGGTTGTGTAGTGGCTAAGGAGCTCCAAAAACAAAGAAATAAAATAATTCAAGAGAAGAATGGAAATCTCCAGCGAAATAAAGTGACCAAAAATCAACATAATAATAAACCATCTGATTTAATAAACAAAAACTTAAAACCTACTAAGAAAAACAATCCAACGTACGCTGAAATGGTGCGATCCAACGCCCAGCCTGATGAAAATCATAAAATTCTTAACCAAATATTAGAAAAATTAACTCTACAAGAAAGCTACTATAAAATGTTAGATAACAGGCTTACTAAGTTAGAACAAAAAAAGATAACTTAATTAATAATGTCAAGTTTACTAAAAATAATGCTTTGGAACTCTAATGGTTTACTCAAACATTTTAGAGAGCTTGAACTTGTTTTAGCAGCCAGAGAAATAGATGTTTGCCTTATTACTGAAACGCATTTCACACATCATTCATACCTAAAATTTAAAAACTACGAGTTTCATCACGTAGTACATCCCAGTAATTGCGCTCGAGGAGGTAGTGTAATCTTAATTCGGAAATCTCTTAAGTATTTCGTATCCAAAATAATCTCCAATGAAGAATTTCAGGCGATAACCATTACGCTTGATCTGCAATGTAAATTACAAATTACTTCTGTCTACAGCCCGCCAAGGCATAAAATTAAAACAGAGCAGTACAAACAGCTTATTGAAATGCACAAACACCGCTTCATCATGGGCGGTGACTTCAATGCAAAGCATACGCACTGGGGTTCTCGTCTAATCACAACCAAGGTGAGAGAACTTCTAAAAGCGATACAACAAACTGGCTGTGAATGCATGTCATCCAGAAACCCTACGTATTGGCCAACTGATACTGAAAAAATACCAGACCTCCTTGATTTCTTCATCATAAAGCAAGTCTCGACATACAATCTTAAAATCAAAGA
Organism: Teleopsis dalmanni; assembly: GCF_002237135.1. Taxonomy (NCBI): domain Eukaryota; kingdom Metazoa; phylum Arthropoda; class Insecta; order Diptera; family Diopsidae; genus Teleopsis; species Teleopsis dalmanni. The sequence continues at coordinate 2,168 of NW_024032269.1, read as the reverse complement.
CGAAACCGAACTTAACTCTGACCACTCCCCGGTATACCTTACTACATATGGCTCTCCTATTGTTAACAACGTGACGACTAAAATTGTCAATAAGTCAACTGACTGGAATTACTTTAGAACATTCCTTTCTAATAATATTTCGGCTTCGACTGAAATTTCCGGTGAAGGCGATGTGGAGTTCGAAATTATAGACCTTACAAGAAAGCTTCAACAAGCCGCGTGGTTAAGCACTCCTATATGGAAGAAATCAAACTGTCCGCATAGATATCCAATGGCCATATTAGAACTACTACAAAAAAAACGTAAAATAAGGAAAAAGTGGCAACATTCGAGATCCCCAGCAGTTAAAGCTAATTTAAATAGGCTGACTAAAGAACTTACCTTTGAGATCAAGCGCTTTAAAAATAAACAATTCCATTCATACTTGTCTGATTTGACCAATGATCGCAGCACAGATTACTCCTTGTGGAAATGCACTCGAAATATAAAACGTCCAGCCTCTCATAACGCACCAATAAAGACCTTCACTAGCCAATGGGCCAATAGTGATAAAGAAAAAGCTGAACTTTTTTCTGAACATTTAACAAAAGTATTCTCTATTTCTGGTAGTGAGAATAGTGTTGAAACTTGTTATCTGGGTACTAATAGAATAAACAATTTGCTGCCAACTAGCGAGCTTGAAGTAATGATGATAATAAAGAACGAACTTAAGCTAAAAAAAACACCAGGATATGATCTCATAACTGCAGAAATTCTTAGAGAAATCCCAGCGAACTGCATAGTTAAAGTTACTAACATCTTCAATGCTGTTCTACGATTGAAATATCTCCCTTCGTTGTGGAAGGTCTCAGAAATTATTATGGTCCTTAAACCGGGGAAAGATGCAAACGAGGTTAGCTCCTATAGGCCAATAGCTCTCCTACCTGTGCTTTCAAAAGTATTTGAAAAAATTATGCTTAAACGGATGTTGCCTTTACTTGAACAACAGCAGACTATACCTATGCATCAATTTGGATTCAGGTGTAATCACTCGACCATTGATCAAGTCCACAGAATCACAAACGTAATCGAAACTGCCCTTGAGGAAAAGAAAGTATGTTCAGCAGTATTCTTAGACGTATCCCAGGCTTTCGACAAAGTTTGGCATACAGGTCTACTAACAAAAATAAGAGACATTTTTCCGTTGGAGTATTTCGATATGGTTTCTTCTTATTTGACCAATCGTTATTTCCGTGTTAAGCATGGAAACGATTACAGTGAACTCCAAAAAAACAACGCTGGGGTACCCCAAGGCAGTGTACTTGGTCCTTTGTTATATTTAATATACACACATGATTTACCAACGAGCTCAGCGACGTTTACAGCGACGTTCGCTGACGATACAGGTGTTCTAGCGATTGGAGATGATGAACTAACAGCAGCCAGGCGTCTGCAGTCTTCTGTCAATGACATTATCGCTTGGGCTGAAAAGTGGAAAATAAAACTTAACCACTATAAATCAGTTCACGTCAACTTTACAAACCGAAATATCAGATTTATGCCCCTCTACATTGATGGAATACAAATTCCACATTCTAATACGGCTAAGTACCTCGGTATGACATTGGATGTAAAGCTGAGATGGAATGAACATGTAAAAAAAAGAGAGATGAACTGAATATAAAATACAGATCAATCAAATGGCTTATTGGAAAGAAGTCGAAACTGTCACTTCATAACAAGCTTTTAATTTACAAACAAATATTGAAACCAATTTGGACATATGGTATTCAGCTCTGGGGATGCGCTAGCAGCACACATGTTGAAACAAAAATTCCAAAACGTTATATTAAGGGGTGTGGCAAATGCACCATGGTACGTAAGGAACTCTGATCTGCATCGTGATCTAGGGATAAATACGGTGGTGGAAGAAATACAGCGAAATGCAAGAATGCACCTGCAGCGACTGTACTCTCATCCGAATGATGAAGCTAACGAACTGGCGTCAATAGAGCCAACACGTCGCCTTAAGTGTCTAAAACCTTGTGATCTTTGGTCGCAACCTGTCCGAAATGCGTGATAAATGAACTTGCGTTATTTCTAATTAATTCTTTATAATTGTTGATTAAAATTGTTTGTTAGCTTATTATATTGTTAGCTAGTTACTCTTATAAAATTTATTTAATCAA